>NC_050451.1:42075728-42375728 GCF_903995425.1 Onychomys torridus
AGCAATACAACATTGCCAGAGCCTAGCTCTTCTCCAACAGCTAGACCTGAACATCATGGAATGGAAAAAGAAGAAGAAGAAGAAAACAACCTTATAAGTAACATCATGAAGAGGCTCGAACCTTATATAGAAGAAATCAAAAATAAAGTAGAGGAACAGACAAACAAAAAATGGGAAGAATGCTATAAAAAACTAGAGGAAAGGACAATTAAAGCAGAAGAAATCCTTGAATGAAAATCATGAAAAAGCAAGGGAGACAATCCAAGACCTGAAGAGGGAAATAGAAAAAATGAAGAAGACACTAGCAGAAGGAATGTTGGAAATAGAAAATCTGAGTAAACAAACAGGAACTTCAGAGGCAAGTATAAACAACAGAATGCAAGAGATGGAAGAGAGGATCTCTGGTGTTGAAGATACATTAGAAGAAGTAGATTCATAAGTCAAAGAAAACATTAAAACCAACAAAGTCATGACCCAAAATGTCCAAGAAATTTGGGACACCATGAAAAGACCAAACCTACAAATAATAGGGATAGAGGAAGGAGAAGAATACCAACTCAAAGGCACAGAAAATGTATTTAACAAGATCATAGAAAAAAACCTCCCCAACTTAAAGAATGAAATGCCTATGAAGACACAAGAAGCCTATAGAACACCAAACAGACTAGACCCCCCCAAAAAAGTCCCCTCGCCACATAATAATTAAACAACTAAATGTACAGAATAAAGAAAGAATATTAAGGGCAGCAAAGGAAAAAGGCCAAGTGACTTATAAAGGCAAACCCATCAGAATAACATCCAATTTCTCAATGGAGACTTTGAAAGCCAGAAGGACCTGGACAGATATAATGCAGACACTAAGAGACCATAGTTGCCAGCCTAGACTAATATACCCAGCAAAACTCTCAATCATCATAGATGGAGTGAACAAGACCTTCCAAGATAAAACCAGATTTAAACAATACTTATCCACAAACACAGCCCTACAGAAAGCACTAGAAGGAAAATTCCAACCTAAGGAAGGCAGATACACCATCGAAAACACAGGCAATAGATAACACCACAGCAGTAAACCCCAAAGAAGAGAAGTACACACACACTACTACCAAAAAAATTAAAACAATAACAGGAACGAACAATCACTGGTCATTAATATCCCTAAATATCAATGGATTTAATTCACCTATAAAAAGACGCAGACTAACAGAATGGATATGAAAACAGGACCCTTCTTTCTGCTGCATACAAGAAACACACCTCAAATTCAAAGACAGACACCTCCTGAGAATAAAAGGCTGGGAAAAGACTATCCAATCAAATGGTTGTAAGAAGCCATCTGGTATAGCCATCTTAATATCCAGCAAAATAGACTTCAAACTAAAATCAAACAAAAGAGATGATAAAGGATATTACATACTCATCACAGGAAAGAACCACCAAGATGAAGTCTCAATTCTGAACATTTATGCCCCAAACACAAGGGTGTCCACATATGTAAAAGAAACATTACTAAAGCTTAAATCACATATAAAACCCCACACATTAATAGTGAGAGATTTCAACACCCCACTTTCACCTCTGGACAGATCGGCCAAGTTGAAACTGATGTTATGGCTCAAATGAACTTAATCGATGTCTACAGAACATTCCACCCAAACAAAAAAGTATATACCTTCTTCTCAGCATCCCATGGAACCTTATCTAAAATCGACCACATACTTGGCCACAAAGCAAATCTCAACAGATACAAAACAATTGGAATAACCTCCTGTGTTCTATCGGACCACCATGGTTTAAAGTTAGATTTCAACAACAGAAAAAACTACAGAAATCCTACAATCTCATGGAAACTGAATAATGCTCAACTGAATCACCAATGGATTAAGTAAGAAATAAAGAAAGAAATTAAAGACTTCCTAGAGATTAATGAAAATGAATACACCACATACCCAAACTTATGGGACACTATGAAAGCAGTGCTAAGAGGGAAATTCATAGCACTGAATGCCCACATAAAGAAGCTGGAGAAATCTCACGCTAGTGACTAGACAGCACATGTGAAAGCCCTTGAACAGGAAGAAGCAAAGTCTCACAGGAGGAACAGATGCCAGGAAATTATCAAATTGAGAGCTGAAATCAATAAAAATGGAAATAAAGAGAACAATACAAAGAATTAATGAAACAAAGAGTTAGTTCTTTGAGAAGATCAACAAGATAGACAAGCCCTTATCCAAACTAACCAAAAGGCAGAGAGAGAGAGAGCATCCAAATTAAGAAAATCAGAAATGACAAGGGGGACATAACAACAGACAATGAGGAAATCCAGAGAATCATCAGGTCATACTTCAAAAACCTCTACTCCACAAAACTAGAAAATCTAAAAGAAATGGATAATTTTCTGGATAGGGACCACATACCTAAGTTAAATCAAGACCAGATAAACCATTTAAATACTCAATAACCCCTAAGGAAATAGAATCAGTCATTAAAAGTCTCCCAACCAAAAACAGCCCAGGACCAGATGGTTTCACTGCAGAATTCTACCAGATCTTCAAAGAAGACTTAATACCAATACTCTTTAAATTGTTCCACACAATAGAAGCAGAAGGCATATTACCAAACTCCTACTATGTGGCTACAATTACCCTGATTCCTAAACCAAACAAAGATGCAACAAAGAAAGAGAACTACAAACCAATCTCCCTCATGAACATTGACGCAAAAATACTCAATAAAATTCTGGCAAACAGACTCCAAGAACACATCAAAACAATTATCCACCATGATCAAGTTGGCTTCATCCCAGGGATGCAAGGGTGATTCAACATACAAAAGTCCATCAATGTAATACATCATATAAACAAACTCAAAGAAAAAAAAACACACACATGATCATCTTACTAGAGGTAGAAAAGGCATTTGACAAAATTCAACACCCCTTCATGATAAAGGTCTTGGAGCGATCAGGAATACAGGGAACATACCTAAACATAATAAAGGCAATCTACAGCAAGCCAACAGCCAACATCAAATTAAATGGAGAGAAACTCAAAGCAATACCACTAAATCAGTAACAAGGCAAGGCTGTCCCCTCTCCCCATACTTATTCAATATAGTACTTGAAGTTCTAGCCAGAGCTATAAAACAACATAAGGAGATTAAGGAGATACAAATAGGAAAGGAAGAAGTCAAGCTTTCCCTATTTGCAGATGACATGATAGTATACGTGAGTGACCCCAAAAAATCAACCAAGGAACTGATACAGCTAATAAAAACCTTCAGCAACATAGCAGAATACAAGATCAACTCAAAAAAATCAGTAGCCCTCCTATATACAATAGACAAACAGGCCGAGAAGGAAATCAGAGATACATCACCCTTTACAATACTCACAAATGATATGAAATACCTTGGGATTACTCTAACTAAGCATGTGAAGGACTTATATGACAAGAACTTTAAGTCCCTGAAAAAAGAAATTGAAGAAGATCTTAGAAAATGGAAAGACCTCCCATGATCATGGATAGGCAGGATTAACATAGTAAAAATGGCGATCTTACCAAAAGCAATCTACAGATTCATTGCAATCCCCATCAAATTACCAACACAATTCTTCACAGGTCTGGAAAGGATCATACTCAACTTCATATGGAAAAACAAAAAACCCAGGATAGCAAAAAGAATCCTGTGCAATAAAACAACCTCTGGAGGAATCACAATCCCCGACCTCAAGCTCTACTATAGAGCTACAGTAATAAAATCAGCTTGGTACTGGCATAAATACTGACATGTGGACCAATAGAATCGAAGACCCTGACATTAACCCGCACACCTATGAACATATAATTTTTGACAAAGAAGCCAAAAATGTACAAAGGAAAAAAGACAGCATCTTCAACAAATAGTGCTGGCATAACTGGATGTCAATGTGTAGAAGGCTGCAAATAGACCCATATCTGTCACCATTTTCACAAAACTTAAGTCCAAGTGGATCAAAGACCTCAACATAAATCCAGTTACTCTGGACCTGATAGAAGAGAAAGTAGGAAGTACTCTTGAATGCATTGGCACAGGAGATCACTTTCTAAATATAACACCAGTAGCACAGACACTGAGAGAAACAATCAATCAATGGGACCTGTTGAAACTGAGAAGCTTTTGTAGAGCAAAGGACATGGTCAACAAGACAAAGTGACATCCTACAGAATGGGAAAAGCTCTTCATCAACCCCACATCTGACTGATGGCTGATATCCAGATTGTACAAAGAACTCAAGAAATTAGACAACAAAATGCCCAACAGTCCAATTAAGAAATGGGCTATAGAACTAAACAGAGAATTCTCCACAGAGGAAGTTCAAATGGCTGAAAGACATTTAAGAAATTGCTCAACATCCCTAATTATCCGGGAAATGCAAATCAAAACGACTCTGACATACCACCTTACACCTGTCAGAGTGGCTAAGATCAAAAACACAGAAGACAGCTTATGCTGGAGAGGATGTGGAGCAAGGGGAACTCTCCTCCACTGCCGGTGGGAATGCAAGCTTGTACAGCCACTTTGGAAATCAATATGGCACTTCTTTAGAAAATTGGGAATCCATCTCCTCCAAGACCCAAGGAATGCTCAATCATACCACAAGGGCATTTGCTCAGCTATGTTCATATCAGCTTTGTTTGTAATAGCCAGAACCTGGAAACAACCTAGATGCCCTTCAACTGAAGAATGGATAAAGAAAATATGGTACATATACACAATGGAGTGCTACTCAGCAGAGAAAAACAATGACATTATGAAGTTTGCAGGAAAGTGGATGGATCTAGAAAAAATCATCCTGAGTGAGGTAACCCAGACTCAGAAGGACAAACAGGGTATGTACTCACTCATAGGAGGATACTAGATGTAAAACAAAGATGACTAGACTGCTACACAACTCCAGTGAGGCTACCTAGAAAACAGGACCCTAGGAAAGACATAGGGATCACCCAATGACAGAGAAATGGATGAGATCCTCATGAAAAACATGGATGACAGTGACGGTAATGAAGGGCAAGGTTTGAGGGAAAGAAAGCTTAGGGGATCAGGAGATCCCATCTGGAAGAAGAACAGAAAGGGAGATAAAGGAATAACAGACCATGATAAATGAAGACCACATGAGAACAGGAATAGGCAGAGTGCTAGAGAGGTCCCCTTAAATCTACAATGATACATCCTCTGTAGACTGCTGGCAATGGTCGAGAGAAAGCCTCATCTGACCTAGTCTGGTGATCAGATGGCCAAACACCCTAACAGTCGAGCTGGAACTCTCATCCAATAACTGATGGAAGTGGATGCAGAGATCCTCAGCCAGGCCCCAAGTGGAGCTCCAGGAGTCCAATTGTTGAGAAAGAGGAGGGAATGTAAGGGTGTGAATTGTTGAGTCCAAGTTTGAATAAAGTACAGGGACAAACAGCCAAATGAATGAAAGCACATGAATTATGAACCAAAGGCTGTAGAGCCCCCAGCTGGATCAGGCCCTCTGGATAAGTGAGACAATTGAATAGCTTGAACTGTTTGGGAGGCATCCGGGCTATGGGACCAGGACCTGTCCTTAGTGCATGAGCTGGCTGTTTGGAACCTTGGGCTTACACAGGGACACTTTGCTCATCCTGGAAGGAGGGGACGGGACCTGCCTGTACTGAATCCACCAGGTTTAAATGAATCCCCAGGGGAGTCTAGATCCTGGAGGAGATGGGAATGGAGGGGAGGGGCTCGGAGTGGGTGTGGAAGGGGGGAGGACAGGGGAACCCATGGCTGTGTAAAATTAAAACAGAAATATAATAATAAGAAGAAAAAGAAAGGAGTTTTCATGACCTTCATCACTTACCACTTTTCAGTACCTGTGTGGGATCCTCGACTTTTCCTCCATTGGTATGTAATTCAGGGGCACAGTACTGCTGATCCTTACAGTAGGTCTGGAAAAGTATTGTTGAACTAATAATGTCTGATTAAAAGTCCTATCATTACTATACGAGCATTATTTAATATTTACTCAAAAATACATTATATGCAGACATGAAATTGTCATTTTAAACAGAAATTTAATGTATTAGTTTCTTGATAAAATTCATTTTTTAAAACTGGTGTCATGGTAGCAAATAGAACAAAGCAAAAGTCACATTCTAAAGGAATTTGTATTTTAGGTTCAGACTAAGTTCAGACTAGTCATTACCACTGGGCCCTGCCATGAATTCATTTCTATTCAAACCTTGAAAAATCATCAGGCATCTGCTTTCAGATGAGGAAAGTAAACATTACCTGTCCTGTCTAATTTCCTATGTAGAGCTAGAATTAAACTGAGGTCTTTAGACATCATCTAATTGACACTCCACTGTGTTTCTATGGATACATAAGAATTTACACCCTGAATCACATGGCCAGCAGGGAAAAGGAACTGCAAAAAGTTTACCCAAAGGTCTTGAGCAAGTCCAGCACGGACCACAAGATGGCAGTGTTTGCATTGGTCTTTTCTCCAGGAGCTGAAGTGTATCAGGTCTCTGATTGGCTGGCTGTACTTCCTGAGCCTTCCTTTGTGTTATGATTCTATTTCATCAGAAACAGCTGATGAAACAGGCAGCAGCTTTGGGGGCAACTTCTGCAGAACAACAATGGAGAAGCACCTGAGTGCCTGCTGGGTGGTTTTATGGCTGTATTTCCAGTGTAAGTTAGAGGAGGCTTTAGGGGGGCATAGGAAGTCAAAAAACATTTTCTTAGGATTTGGGGAAAAGATGTAATTCCTTGGGATATATGGAGGGAACAAAATAGGCCTATTCCTAGATCACCTGAGATTCAAGTGGAGAGTAAGGAAGGATATGAAGGAAGTAAAAGTACAAAGTGTGGATGATCGATTCCTGGAATTTTTCACACTCTTTTCTGAACAGGGATTGCTGGCAAGACCCAAGTGGAGCAGAGTCCCCAGTCCCTGACTGTCCTGGAGGGAGAGAACTGCATCCTTCATTGCAATTACACTGTGAGCCCCGCTAACAACTTAAGGTGGTACCAACAAGACACAGGCAGAGGTCTTGTGTCTCTGGCAGTCATGGCTTATACAGAGAACAAAAAGTCAAATGGAAGATACTTAGCAACTGTGGATACAAATGCTCAGCACAGCACCCTGCACATCACAGCCTCTCAGCTCGAGGACACTGCCTCCTACATCTGTGTGGTGGGTGCACCATGCTCCACAGATATTTGCACCCAGTACTAAAACCTGCTCCTGGAGGCTTCAAGGAGGCATAGGTGACAGAACAGTCTTTATAACACTGTACTACGGAACTGAATTTCCCTTTTTGGCTTATTAGTCTCATTAGAAAGACAATTTTAAAACAGTCTGAAAAGAAAGCTTGAGGACAATTTTAATAGATTTTGAGAGAAAAACAACAGTATAGGAAAGTAGAATATCCTGGCAGCCGCCATGAGGTGAGGAGATGGAGAAAATGTTAGCCTTTCAGTTCCCCACAGAGGTCAGAGAAACAGTGAGAAAGTGAGAACATCAAGGAAATAAGCTCAGGAGTGCTCAGCCACAGATATGTATGTAGAGGGCAGTCAGTAGTACACTCTTGTGTCCCAGGCAAGAGGATCGCATCAGAAACACATGCTTAACAATGGAAACAGAAATAGCTTATTAAGAAGAAAAGAACACCCCTAAGAATGGATGTGTGCTAATGAGCTGAGGAGAGAATAAAAAAAACACATCTGAGCACACTGTGTACAGCTCTTCATAAGACACTTCTGAGACGATCTTCATTCTTCTACCACTTGTGGATTTGGGGTTATTCTAGGAGTTTGGAAATGAAAGACCATGATTAGAATGTATTGTATGAGATTCTTCATTTTAAAAAAGGCAAACAAATCTTACTAGGATTCTGCAAAGCTCTTCTAACCCACTTGAGCCATCAGATTTCACACCAGTATTCTGCATTTATGAATTCCCCTCCCTCACACATTTTTCCCTAATCTCCCCTTATATGAAATATTACCTTAGAAATGTAGTGTTCTGGGCTCTCCATATTGTTCTCCAGATGTGGAGCAGTTAATATGCAGAGTCATGAGTTGAAGGTGGGTGGAGTTTCTTGTTCAGATAGATGAAAGAGAACATTCAGCAATTTGCAGAGAAACTTTTGTGAGTAAGCACAAGTGTGTCTGGGCACAAGAACTGACACCACCCCTTGGAGCTGGAGAGAAGGCACCACAGTATTTGGACAGGGGCCATGGAGAGGAACCTGGGAGCTGTGCTGGGGATTCTGTGGCTGTGGATTTGCTGTGAGTTGTGCTCACCTAAGCTGCTTTAGGGATTCTCCAGAAACGTCAGTGGTGGAGGGGGATGAGCCAACCCAAAGCTCTGTGCAGTCATCCTCCTGGTGTCTCCTGGGACATTAGACAGGTGTGGGTGAAAACCCCTCACTGATTCCAGTTTGCTTTTGTTTCCCAACAGGGGTGAGAGGAGTTGAGGTGGAGCAGAGTCCTCCAGCCCTGAGTCTCCATGAGGGAACCAGTTCTGCCCTGAGATGCAATTTTTCTATCACTGTGACATATATGCAGTGGTTCCAACAGAATCCTCAGGGCAGCCTCATCAATCTTTTTTACTTGACTCCAGGAACAAAGGAGAATGGGAGGTTAACGTCAACATTCGACTCCAAGGAGCGCTACAGCATCCTGTACATCAGAGATGCCCAGCTGGAGGACTCAGGCACCTACCTCTGTGCTGCTGATGCACAGTGCTCCCAGCAAGCCTGCAGTCTGGCCCCAAACTGCAGCTGGGTGTGCAGCTACAGCCCTGCCACAGGGAGACTCAGCAGGAGGCTTTGCACAGCTGTGTCTCTATCAGATCTCCACCAATTACAGAGATGTTGTGAGGAAACCCAAAATTACCACAGCAGAAATTCATGGCAAATTCAGATTGACATGACACTGACTTGGAGAAGCTTAAATGTTCAGAAACTTCAGCCTGCATGACTAAAATGAACACTTTACTTGTGTTAATGTAATGAAATATAAACTTCTCTTACACATTCCAGAATTATTTAGATCATTTCTCAAAATTGGAAGTTTAGAGCAACTGTTTCCATCCTTTGTTTAGAGCACATGGGACAAACACTTCCAGCTACTCTGCTCAATATGAAGTTGATAAAAGCGTTAAATCTGAAGATCTGATAGATTAAGTTGTAGAAAGGCAAGATGAACAAATCTTATTATTAAATCATGATGTCATTTTTACAATGTCTTGGTAATTTTAAAAATAGAATGCATTCAATTATGCATTATAAAACAAATATTTCACATAAAAATGATGAGCCAAAAGATAAATGACAAACTAGAGAAATATATTTGTAATTTATATCACAATAATATTTGCAGAAATTAATTCTACCAAAATATTTACATATCTGTATTGTAATATATATGCACAACTTCTCATTAAAACATTGCTTTCAAATGTAAAAGTGGGACCCTCTAAAGGTCACACAATAGGGGACTAATTCATTATACAATAATTTAATATGATCCTTACAACTGCTGTTTTCCAAGGGTTGACAGATTATATTCCACAGTTGAAAATTCTGGTGTGCCTCTTGTCTCTGTGAGGAACTGGAAAGCAGCCATCCTCACTCATTCTCAGTTTGTCTGTCCACTGTGTTTTCACGTTGAAACAGCAGCTGAGTGGTCACAACAGTGACTGGCGTGGCTGAAACATTTACTTTCTAGAGCTTCACAAATTCACTGACCCCTTGTGATTCATTCAGCTTCATCCCCACTGCAAGCACATCTGCTTCATATATAGATGATCTGAGCTTCCCAGATAATCAACAATTCCTAGTTGTCAATAAGATCCATGTGAGCTTGGCTGCAAGTGGTGACATTAGACGTGACAGCTTCTGCAGCAGGAATTATTGATCAGGTGTAATTCTACTAGGTTTCCTTTATATGTTACTTTTTCCTCTGTGCTTTTAATATTCTTTTCTTGTTTCATATGCTTAGCATTTTGATTATTATGTGTCAAGGAAGCTTTCTCTTCTGGTCCAATCTATTTGTTCTGTAAGCTTCTTGTAACTTTATAGGCATGTCCTTACCTCTGCACATATCTAACTCCACACTTCCTTTTTCTCCTTTTAGAAAACAGAGAAGTAAACAAACAAATGAAGAAACCAGAATAAAACAAACAGAAAAAAACAAATTACCATGAGAATCTTATATATCTGCAAAGACACATGCACACACACAAAAATATATAAATCCAAAAAATTGGAAATGATAATATATAAGCAAGGACAAATATGTTAAATAATGACCCACATAAAGCATTAAGAGATGTAGAAAATAAACAAAAGAACAAAAATACAACTGAGTTCATTTGCTGGGCATGAAGCTTACCCTAAAGTGTGGTTTGTATACCCAGTGAAATGCATTGGTAAAAACTTAATTTCTTCTTGTGAGCAGTTTTAATTGAAGACAGTTTTCTTGGTTAGATATGGGGAATGATGTCCACTTCTTCTTCTCAGGACTGGAACCCTATCTGTGCAGGATCTGTGAGGGCCCTTTGCATGTTGCCACCATCTCTATCAGTTCTTATGTGAGCCAATCTTATTGTGACTGGAGGGCATGGTTTCCTTAGTGCCTTCCATCCCCACTGATCCTTATTCACTTTCTGTTTCTTCTTCTATAATACTCCCAGAATCCTGAGGGAAGAAGTTTAATGGAGACATTCCATTTAGGACTGGGTGTTCAAAGGTCTCTCATTCTCTGTATATTTTCCAGTTGAGGAGTTGTGGATCTATGTGTTTCTTCCCATCTACTGCAAATTGAAGCTTCCCTGGTGATGGCTGAACAAGACATTGACCTATGTGTATAGCAGAAAGTCATTAGAAGTCATTATATTGCTATGTATATTTAGGAGGACAATGATAATTGATTTTCTCTTACGCCCACAGCCTATCTAGTCTTAGGTTCCTGGCCACCACAGCAGTATCAGGCATGAATGCTACCTCATGGAGTGGGCCTTAAGTCCATTCAGAATGTGGTTGGTCACTCCAATATCACTTGTGCCATTATCATACCAGTGTATCATGTATGGTGGTCAATATTGTAGAGCAAAGGGTTTATAGGTGAGTTGGTGTTTACCTTTTCTCCGCTAGCAGCATTCAGAGTATATTCCTGAACCATGGACACAAGTTCATAGGAGTAAAAGCTTTATTTAGGAACCAGCTCAGTATCTCCATGTTCAATGAGATTGATAGATATTGTCTACAACAATAGTACTTTACCATCCATTTGTAGAGAACAACCAATAGCCTTGGTAATAGCCTCAGTTTTGAAAATTTGCATGGGTCCTCTTTGGCCAACAACTCCGTAAGATGACACCTTTCTTGGCACTGGAGTTTTTACTTGTTGGTAGGAAGTGTCGAGTTGGTGATTTGTTTCCGTTATTTGGTGATTTCATTGATTTATATAATATATGTGCATTACATTCAGAATATAATATATACTAGGAGTATATATGTATCTATATTAAGAAGCTTCTACTGTAGTAGGTTTCCATATGACCTCTCAGAATGTGCTTAGTTTGTGCTTTCTCTCCCCACACCCCCTCCCTTATTCTCTGTTCCCTCCTCCTTTCTGTTTAATTTTCCTATTCCACCCCTCCAACCCCATCTCTTTACTATCTATTCTATTTTCCCCTAATCAGGAAATCCTTCCTTCTCTCCTACTCTATCCCTAACTTCTACAGATATACAGATTGTGGCAAGCCTATTGAAGGCTTAAAAGCTACAAATGTCAGAGGATACACACTATATTTGTTGCTTGTAGTTGGGGTTACCTCACTCAAGATGATTTTTTTCTAGCTCCATAAATTTACCTGTGAATTTCATGACTTAATAGATAAGTGATATTTCATTGTAGAAATGTCCCACTTTTCCATTATCTATCCATCTCTTGATGGACATCTAGGCTGTCTCCAATTTTTGATATTATGTTATAAAATGAATATCGATGAGCAAGTGTCTCTATAACAGAATATAGAAGTCCTATGAGTATACATCTATAAGTGGTCTAGCTGAATCTTGCAGTACATCTATTCCTGTCTTCCTGAAGAACCACCATACTTATGTCCACAGTGAGTCTTTAAGTTTGCACTCTCAACTGCAATGGATGAGTGTTCCCCTTAAACTACATCCTCACCAGCATATGATATCACTTTTTATTGATTTTGGCCATTCTGATGTGTGTAAGAAGAAATCTCATAGTATTTTTAATTCACATTTCCCTGAAAAATAAGGATTTTGAACTTTTAAGTGCTTCTTAGTCATTTGTGTTTCATCTTTTGAGAAATCTCTTTAGATGTGTACCTATTCCTTAAATTGAGTTGTTTCCTCTCTTGATATTTGGTCTTTTTAGTTTTTCATATATTTTAGATATCATCCCTATATCAATTGTATAATTGGTAATGATAATTTCATTTCCATAACTTGTCACTTTGTTCAAATGATGATGTTCTTTGCCCATACATAAGCATTTCTGTTCCATGAAGTTCCACTTGTCAATTATTGCTTTAATGACTTGCTGTGGAATATTTGTACACTGGGTGAAGGTGTATTTCTGTGATTTGTGTGATAAAAAGCTGAACAGTCAATAGCTAGGCAGGCGAGAATGGGCATAACTTCTGAGCAGAGAGTGAACTGGAAGAAGAAAGAGAGGGCCAGTGTGGAGATGAGGTAAGGAGCCACATAGAAAAACATAGATTAAAAAATATGTGTTAATTTCAGTTATAAGAACTAGTTAGGAGCTGGTTGGTGGTGGCACACGCCTGTAATCCCAGCACTCGGGAGGCAGAGCCAGGCGGATCCCTGTGAGTTCGAGGCCAGTCTGGGCTACCAAGTGAGTTCCAGGAAAGGCTCAAAGCTACGCAGACAAACCCTGTCTTGAAAAACCAAAAGAAAAAAAAAACTAGTTAGGAACAAGCCTAAGCTGAAGCCAAGCTTTCATAATTACTAAGACTCTATCATTATTTGAGGGCTGGTGTTCCCAATGAGAAAGTATAGCTGTACAGTGACTGTGCTATTAGTGTCCTGTTCAAAAAGTCTTTTCCTGTGCCAATGAGTTAAAGTTTATTCCACACTTCTATTTATTAGATTCAGAGTATCTGAATGGATGTTCTTGTCCTTGATCCATTTGGACTTGAGTTTTGTGTAGACCAGTAAAAATGATCCTGTTTATAATCTATTACGTGTAGCCATTTGGTATGACCACAACCATGTGTTGAAGATGCTGGTTTTTTGCTGGTGTGTAGTATTTTGGGCTTCTTGATCAAACGAGGTGTTCATAGGTGTGTGGACTTATGTCTGGGTCTTTGATTCTAAATCCACTGATCAGCACGTCTTTTTATTTATGCAAATACCATTCTGTTTTTATGACTACTACTCTGCAGCACAACTTGAAATCTGGAGTGGTGATACATTAAGCAGTTCTTTCATTATTCCTTTTTAATACATCCTAAGTTGTTTGTGTTTCCATATAATGCTGAAATTTTTGTTTTTAATTTTCTATTACTGAGAAGAATTGTGTTTGAAACGACAGAGATTGCACTGAATCTGTCAGTTGTTTTGGGAAGGTGGCTACTTTCACTGTATTAATCCTGACAATTCATGAACATGGGGGTCTTTTCATTATCTAATGTCTTCTATTTCCTTCTTCAGTGTTTTAAAATTGTTATTATACAACTTTTTCATTTACAGGATTAGAGGTGATCAAAAATATTTTATTATTTTTTTTATGCCACCAGGCTCTCAGGTTGAGTGTCTCTACTGTCATGTGACATAAAGCAATGGTGGTGTGGGAGGAAAGGAAATGCCTCAAGGGTATGCTGAGTCCTCAGTGAATGGAGGAAGAGTGAGGGGACAGGTGGGTGGTCTGTTACAGGGCTGGGGATGGTGCCAGGGAAATGAAATGGAAGGACAGTGAAGATGGCCTATCTGCTTCCCAAGACTGTGTACACTCGGTTCCCAGTTAGACAGTGTTTGTAGCTGTTCACAGTTGACAGGAAGGAAAGGTAATGGGCTAGAAGCAGGGGGTTATTGGAGGGTCCACAGGAAGGAGAAGAGATGGGTTATTGCAAGGTTTGGCAGATTCTCCAGGGAATCCACCACTGCTCTTCAATCAGTAATTCAGTGTAGATGTTGTGGGAGCGACTGACCTGGATGGTACCAATCTCAAGATGAAATCACTTCTGGGAAGGTACCTAAGAGTAGCTGTGTGTATTGTTGATTGAAGGTCAACTTCTCTGGAAGGAAAGATGCATGCATAAAAATGTCATATCTGCATTGTCAACAAGAACTCACTGAAATAGAAAGAACATCACAACTGAAAGCCCAGGAGAGACCTGAAAAAGACTTTTCCCGAATGCCATAACTCTGGAGGACAATTATTGACCTAAGTGTGTGTCTTCAAGAAAGGGAAGAGTTGCTTGATAATGATCTGAGCATTCTGGGATATGAGAGTGGATTAATAATTACAGTTCTATACAGAAGAAATGTTGTTACACATACACACACACGAATATATT
Organism: Onychomys torridus; assembly: GCF_903995425.1. Classification (NCBI taxonomy): domain Eukaryota; kingdom Metazoa; phylum Chordata; class Mammalia; order Rodentia; family Cricetidae; genus Onychomys; species Onychomys torridus. The sequence continues at coordinate 42,090,325 of NC_050451.1, forward strand.
ACATATGAATTTATATAGGAAAATATTGTACATATATACATTTTATATGAAGCATTATGAATATGCTGTGTTAGATTTAAATCTCAGAAACAGGCTCACTAGTGTGAACAAATACCAAACTTGATCTCCCAGCACTAGAATACACTTGATACAACTTTTGGCTGTTTTATGTCTCTGAGTCCCGCACAGGTCAGAGAACACTTAAGCAGAAGTCTCACTGGTTAAGGGTACAACCACAAGGTGGTAGTAGACCTCAGCTGCTGGGGAGTATGCAGAGGATTCTCTTCCTTGTGCTGATTGTGCAGGCTTAGGACAGAAGCCCAGCCTTTTTCTCAGTGGCTAAGTGGATGACTCAAGAGGTAAAATTGTTACTGAGAAAGAACAACATCCTGTAGCTGTAGCTGAACTGGAAGTCATCACGATCTACACTGGTTCTTAATTTAATTGGAAGAACAATGAAGACACATGCTCCTACTTTATTCATGTTTCTGTGGCTGCAGCTGGATGGTGAGTTAAGATTTTAGGACCACAGGATACTCAGTGGGAGTGTCTGAGACATCCAGGAGGAACTCTATTTTAGTCAGGTTTTCTCTGTTTAGATAAAAAATATAGGGATAATTCTGCAAAGTTATGACCTGACAGCATTTCTCCTTTTTTCCCTTCATTCTGCCCAGGGGTAATCCAAGGTGAGCAGGTGGAGCAGCATCCTTCCACCCTGAGAGTCCAGGAGGGTGCCAGCGCTGTCATCAACTGCACTTACACAGACAGTGTCTTGTCCTACTTCCCTTGGTATAAGCAAGGGCCTGGAGAGCATCCTCAGCTCATTATTGACATTCGTTCAACTGTGGAAAGAAAGCAGGAGCAAAGACTGATCCTTTTTCAGGATAAGAAAGCCAAACACCTCTCCCTGCACATCACAGACACCCGGCCTGGAGACTCTGCCATGTACTTCTGTGCTGCAAGTGCACACTGCTCCACATGCACCTGCAGCCTGTCCTCAAACCTGCCGCAGGTCCTGGAGCCCTGTCCACATCCTGTGTCTCAGGCCTCTGGTGGGGCATATGTCAGTTGTTAGTTGACAAGTGCCAACTACAGTGTAGATATTAATAACACAAAATAAGTAGGTTAACTTTGAGTCACTGAAGCAATTTTGGACATTTTCTCCTTTATTTTTAAATATAGCCATCTTTGGGGGATGACTAGAAGGAGACAGTGTTTTCTGGACTCAGCAGGGCAGCTGCACACATGGACTCACAGAGGTCGACAGCACACGTAAGACTTGCAAAAGATCAGGCCAGATGCAATTGCAATAGGGCAGAGGGAAGGTGGGCTTCCTACCTTTAGCTTAGGAGCTAGGGGCGGTTGGTACCTGCTGAGATAGAGTTTCTTTAAAGGTGAATCCCTTGGTCCATAGTCCACACTCCGCTGGAAGGCACACATCTAGGTGTATATGGGCAGTACCCCCTATAATGCAAACCTTGAGGTTTATTTTTAAAAGTATGGACAAAACTGGGCTTGTAGGGAAGAGTGAATGGATCTGTCAGCATTGAAGGGAGTGAGTGAATATAATCAAAATTAATTGCATAACATTACCTAAGAAATAATAAAATGAGAAAAATTGCATAAATTTTATCAGAGGTATGTGTGTGTGTGTGTGTGTGTGTGTGTGTGTGTGTGTGTGTGTGTTATTTTATGGACAGCTATCACACTAAATACAAACGTATATACATAGTTCATTAATTCTGGTGTTATCAGGTACCCTTGTGGATTTGAGACCTGCCTCCTTTGGGTAAGGTTTTGAGTTCAATCACAATATGTTTTGCAGACATCTGTGGTGCAGTTTGAAGGGAAATCAGCAGAGGGCGCTGCCTCTTCAGCTGTGGTTCATGTCTGAATCCAGAAACCAGATTGTCACTGGGCAGAAGGAGGTCCTTGTTTATGAGTGAGGAGTTTCAGTAAGGTCCTGCAGGCGACTTGCCCTGTGAGCTTGGTGCCCTCAAGAACCAAATGTCATTTTCTCCTATGAACATGCTTCCTGACACCTGCTCAGTTCTGCTGCTCCTCTTCATGCTCAGTAAGTGACATTTACCCAAAGTGTGGATATCATTTTCTTACAACTCTGGAAGTCTTTATGTTCTTCCTTACATAGAAAATTTCTCCTTATCTATTTATTTGTTTATTCATTTTCAGGGAGGAGCAATGGCGACTCAGTGACCCAAACAGAAGGCCTGGTCACTGTCACAGAGGGGTTGCCTGTGATCATGAACTGCACCTATCAGACTACTTACTCAAATACTTTCCTTTTCTGGTACGTGCAATATCCCAACAAAGCCCCTCGGCTACTCCTGAGGAGCGCCACAGACAACCAGAGGACAGAGCACCAAGGGTTCCAGGCCACTCTCCACAGGAGCAGCAGCTCCTTCCACCTGCAGAAGTCCTCAGTGCAGCTGGCAGACTCTGCCCTGTACTACTGTGCTCTAGGGACACAGTGAGGGTGACTGCAGGGGAAGCTGCACACAAACCCAGGTGCAGGAGGCTGAGGGGCGTGGCCTGTGAGGGAGGGCTGTGTGTCTTCTCTAAGTGGGGATTACCCAGCCTCCTGAAACACAGGAATCTCAGGTCAGATTCCTAGAAACCCAGGAATCTGTGGATATTCTGATAGGATAGGATGGAAGTCATTGCTAGAGACAACCTAGGCTTTTGATCCCCCAAAGTACTGTTTTCTCCCCAAGTGGAGGATCTCTCACAGAAAACATCTCAAGGAAAATCCTGACATGGGATTTATCTCTACCCCGTTGTCTTAGAAAATTTAGTGATTTATATTCTCCAACAATCTTGTTATTACTCTACAAATCTATGGCCCTAAAAAAGGAACAGAGACTCTGGTCTTTAAAATTTTGCTTCAAGCTGGGCAGTGGTGGTGCACACCTTTAATCCCAGCACTCAGGAGGCAGAGGCAGGCGGAACTCTGTGAGTTCGAGGCCAGGCTGTTCTACCGAGCAAGATCCAGGGAAGGTGCAAAGCTACACAGGGAAAGCCTGTCTCGAAAAACGAATAAAAAAAAATCTGTTTCAAAGTCCAGAGGGCTAAGTATTTCACCATGGGAACTGGATTTTTGGAGCCCATTCCCTATGGTGGGATACCTTGATCAGCCTTGATGCAGGGGGAGGGGCCAGTCCCTGCCTCAACTTAGTATGCCAGACTTTGTTGACTATTCAAGGAAGGCCTTACTCCCCCTGAGGATGGGTGGTTGGATGAGTGGGACGTGGGGGTGGAAAAGAGGAGGGAGGGGGAACTGGGGATGATATGTAAAATTAAAAAATTTAAATTAAAAAATCTGCTTCAGTCTCACTCCACAAATAGTTTAGATACATTTTCTCCTTGGTTCATGTTACCTAGGTTTACCCTAAATTCTGGTCTAAGTTACTTGTTTATTGCTATGAAGACACACCATGACCAAGACAACTTGTAGAAAAAAAAAAACATTTAATTGGGGGCTTCTTTATAGTTTCAGAGAGTGAGTCCTTGACCATCATGGTAGGGAGCACAGAAGCAGGCAGTCAGTCATGTCCCTGGAGGAGTAAATGAGAGCTTCTATCTGATCACAAGCAAAATGTAGGAAGAGGGAGAGACAGGATCTGACTTGGGCTTTAGGATTACAGAGCCCACCACCAGTGACACACCTCCTGTGACCTGGTCACACCACCTTATTCTTTCTAAACAGTCTACCAACTGGGAAATAAACATTCAGGATATATGAGCCTATGGGGGCCATTCTCATTCAAATCACCACACTCTTCAACAGCCTTCACTTAATGAGGCTGTTCAGGAAATACAGCTCTTGGAGCTCTGCTGCTGCTGCCCTGAGAGGCAGCTGCTTCTCTTCCTACACACTATGTATAAATCCTTCTCCCTTAGTGTCCACTCTCATCTGCCATTGCACTTTGCTTAAATACTGAGTACATGGTGTAGTCACTCACCTGGAATTAGAGTTAGGTTCTCTGATAATTCTTCTGACATGTGGGAAAGTTGGCAAGGTTTTGATCCATCTCAGCTCTGGAAAAAAAGCACCAATTTAAAATGAAATGCTCTAGTACTCATATTTATATCTCTGGAAAGAAAGAAAGATCTGAAATCAAAGGCCACAGAGTCTCTTAAGAAAGATTCATATTTTTGTAGACAAAGAACAGTAAAAAAATACACATCTGGTACTGGATGGAGCCTAGCAGAATCATCATCAAAGAGACCAGAGGGACTTCATGTAGCTGCTGTTGGGAGCAGATGCAGAGTCCTATAGTCAACTGTAGTGGGTAGCTGTTCCAGCTTTGATCTGGAAGTTCCAACCCCCATTTAGGCTTTGGTAACTATCATGCCTGCAAGGCGGGGGTGAGAGAGAGGACCCTGAAGACCCGAGATCTGGGTGGGCCAGCTCTCTTGGTTCCTGGATCCTGGACGCTAGAGGTAGACCAAGCAGAGTTCTCCAGAGAACACCGCCGGACTGCACTACACCTTTCCCAGAACCTGTTACCTATCCCTTCACTTGTGAGTTACCCCCACAAAATGAACCTCCCTTTTAACTACGTGTAGTTACCTTAATAATTTCACCAATAGTCAACACTAGGAAGAGATAAGGGAGTCCTGCAGAGGAGGGAGAAGACATATGGGAGGAACAAGAGTGTTCAGGGACACTAGGAGTACTTGGCCTACAGAATCAACTGACTGGGACTCATGTTGGCTTGCTGAGATTAGCATGCCCTTAGGGGACTGTCCTAGGTCCTCTGCATATGTTATGGCTGAGTGTCTTGGTCTTCTTGTGAGATTCCTAACAGTGGGAGCAGAGATTGACTCTGTGTCTTTTGCCTGCTTGTGGGACCCTTTACCTCTTACTGGGTTGCCTTGTCCAGCCTCGATGAGTGATGGCATGTGCCTGGAATTATTGTAATTTACTAGGCCATATTTCATAGCAGGCCTTTCTCTGGAATGTCAGCTCCCAAATAATGACAAGTAGACTCTTATTAAGTATGAAATATTGGCCTTAGCTAACACTTGTTTCCAATTAGCTCTTATAACTTAACCCACTTATATTAATCTACATTTTGCCACATGGCACAATACCTCTCCTCCATTCTGTATATCTGACTTCTGTCATATCTCACTTGTGAATCCCCTGACTCAGTTTCTTCCCAGAGTTCTTTACTGCTTGGAAATCCTGCCTATCCTTTCATGCCTGGCTATTGGCTATTCAAGTCTTTTTTAAACCTATGAGAATACACCTGAGGCAGATGAGGTAAAATAGCAACATATCTTCATACACTGTCATCAAATATCCAACAACAGTGTTTGGTTGATGTCCCTGTGAGGCCTACTCTTTTCTGAGGGAAAATAAGGATTTTAGATCTGGGGGAGATGGGAGGTGGAGCGAGAGAGTCTGGGAGAAGGAGGGGGAGGGGAAACTGCCATTAGAATGTAATATATGAGAGAAGAATAAAAATAAAGGCATAGAACATGTAATGATCATATGAGAGTAACTGTTCTGTTCACAAACGTACATTCTATCTTACTGGTTAGGTAGCAAAATGGAATATTAACTTGCATTTCTGAACTTCAAAAATCTACTTCAAATGGCACAGCATAGAATAGGATCTCTGAGATGAGTGCTTGTTAAACCTAGAATGAATGTTAAATCTAATAAAAAGAGACCCCAGTGCCAGGCATGGGACACTTCCTTCAAATTGTTGGTCAGGGGCTTCAAGAGTCTCCTCCAATGAAATAGGCTTGGTGCATTGGTTTGATTGTTTCATAAAACTTGTAGGTAGGACCCTTTAGCTAAGAACACCACATACTTCAGACATAGGACTTGGAGGAATTTACCTAGAAGTGACCTGAAGACTCTTCCCAAAGAATGAGTTATCATAGTATGTGCAAGATTCCAAGGGAGAAAAGCTATAAATAACCCTACCAAGCTATATAAAGGTTATGAACCAAAACAATAATCTCAATGGCAAGATATCCATAGAGATGCAATGTAGCTCTTTTATTTTGGTAAAAACTAACATAAGTATCTTATTGGACTTAAGGCCTGCTCAGTAGGAATGATATTAGGCCCAATACTGCAAACCTAATTACCTACCTATGTCTAAAGAGGTCACGGGAACTAGAGGAGAACCTACCATGACCACTGTTGTGGGATATTGTTCTGTATGCTGTAAATATGTGTTGTTCTGATTGGTTGAAAAATAAAATGCTGATTGGCCAGTTGCCAGGCAGGAAGTATAGGTGAGCAAGCAGAAGAGAAGAATGCTGGGAAGAGGAAGGTCTAAGTCAGGAGTCACCACCCAGACACAGATAAAGCAAGATGTCAAGGCAGAACTGAGAAAAGGTACCAAGCCATGTGGCTAAACATAGATAAGGATTATCAGTTTATTTAAGTGTAAGAGCTAGTCAGTAATCATCCCGAGCTAATGCCCTAGCAATTATAATTAATATAAGCTTCTGGATGATTATTTTATAAGCGGGTCACAGGACTGTGGGGGCTTGGAGGGACCAGAGAAAATGTCTAACTACATTTGGTGCTCACCACTGGGCATTGATCCACAAAGACCTAAGAAAGCTTGAAGATTCTGAACATACAGAAAATGAGCCACACTAGGCTTCCTAGTCTCACAGTCTCATGCTAGCAGCAGTGTAGAGACTCATCTCCCAACAGGTGCCTAGGAGATGGAGCTGGCTGCCAGCCACAATAAGCTAAGCAGCATGGTGGATTCCCACCAAAGCATACAGAGGCATCTCCAAGCTGCACCACACACAGCATGGTGGATAGAGCTTTTGCTAGTACAGAAAAAAAAGAGGTTTCTAGGCTACACACTGATGGTTGGAAGCATGGACCTACTGCTTCCCAGAGTCAGCAGAGAGCATGGTTCCCAGAGTTGGAGGTGAATTACTTCCACCATGTTGAAAAGCTGAAATGGGTGGAGTCAGGAGCCAAGACTTCTACTTCAGTCTTAAACACTCAGTTTAAAATCTCTCCTGGCCAGAGAAGGATTATAGATTCACAAAAAGGCAACTTCAGATGGAATAAACCTCTAAATAGTTTACAGTGTGTGTAAAAATGTATGTAGGCTTGGAAGAGACAGGAAAAGGAGGATAAACCGTTGTATAAAGAAAAGTTTTAAGAAAGTCTTTTTAAAGAGACAGTAAAAGTAATATAAAAAATAAACCACTTAAAAATGAAAATCACTCTCAGAGTCTGGATTATACTGTCATCTCAAAATGTCCTTTTCCCACCCACTGTGCTCCACCCAGCCTCTCAGGCAGGTCTGGTTTGGGAGGAGCTTCAGGCTCAGAAGTCTGGGAGGGAACTCTGCAGTGTCTGCCCTGGCAGGGTTCCTGGGTGGAGCTGACTGGTTGCAGGAGGAGGGACAGTCAACAGTCATCCTGACACCACAGCCCAGGGCTTGGTTCCTTGCTTCTGTCTCCAGCAGCCAGACAAGAACCATGAAGAGGCTGCTGTGCTCTCTGCTGGGGCTGCTGTGCACCCAGGTTTGCTGTGAGTCTGGCTGTCCACATTCAGGGACAGAGGATTCTGTCAGCACATGGAGGGAGGGGAAGCAGGTCAGGAGTCCTGCAGAGCTCTCACCTTCTCAGAGGACATGGGTTCTGTGTGTTCAGGGTTCTGTGGATGCTCAGTGACCCACATCTGTGTCTCTTTCTGTGTTTCTAACCAGGGGTGAAAGGTCAACAAGTGCAGCAGAGTCCTGTGTCCTTGGTCCTGCAGGAGGGAGAGCATGCAGAGATACAGTGCAACTTTTCCACCTCTGCAACCCAAGTGCAGTGGTTTCACCAGAGTCCTGGGGGACACCTGAAGAGCCTGTTTTCCAATCCTTCTGGAACAAAGCAGAGTGGAAGACTGACGTCCACAACAGTAGCTAAAGAATATCGAAGTTCTCTGTACATTTCCTCCTCTCAGAGCACAGACTCAGGCACTTATTTCTGTGCTATGAGTACACAGTGCTCCCCACACACCTGCAGCCAGTACACAAACCTGCAGCTGAGTGCGTGTGGGCTTTCCCAGGCAAAGACATCAGAATTCCACCACAGAACATCTGCTTGATTTAATATCCCTTTTCTGTATAGGTAGAGTTTTGAGTTTTAACCTCAGAAAAGCTTTTGGTCATGCAGATTAAGGCTTTGGGTCTTTAAATTCTGAATATATATATATATTCCCTTTTGAATTATAAATGCCCAGCTTAGAAGTAACTGTGAAGCTGATGGGAGGACTGAATCAATGTGATCATTTAAGTCGCAGTGTGCTGAACTCACAAAGGATGACAAGAAAGGGCATGAAAGGCAAAGGCAGACTTGCAGGTGACCCTGCTGTGGACAGGGTCAGGGTCATTGAGGAGAAAACAAACTGTAGCAACAGCAAGAACATCAAATCATGGAAGACACAGAATGTGCAGACAGCTGGATGCTCTGTTTCCTTTCTGTAGCTGTGATGAAACTCTCTGAGAAAAAGCTACTTGGAAGGTGGAAGGATTTATTTAGCTTTCACTTCCAGGTTATAGTCCATCATTGGTGTTGACCTAGGCAGGAACTCAAACAGGAGATTACAACAGAAAACATTGAGGAACTCTGTAGCTGGGTCACTCACAGATGCACACTTAAGAAGCTTTCTTATGTGACCCAGGAAACTTTCCCACAGAATGATGCCACCTACTGTGGGCTGGTCTCCATTTAATTAATCAATTGAAAAATTGGTGCTTGGAGTTTTAGTGCTATTTTATTGAATTTATAGAAGACTTCAAGGGAAGTTGAAGGTATTGAATCTTCTAAAACATTATTTTGAGTTACCTTTTCATATATTTATCTTTACTCATCATTGCTTTGAACTTTTCCAGGCAGAGATCTGAACATCTTTAAGAAAGTAAAGAGAGCAATGGCTATGAGAAAGTGCTCAAACATATATCTTGTTCAACTGACTTTAAGGAGAAGATGTAAAAAGTCTTACAACTCAATATAAGAGAATGAATAACTCATTCTCAAATGAGCCAGATGAGCAGACCCTGTGCAAGGAATGTGTGTGTGTGATAAGGACAAATCACTAAAATTGAGTTGGGGATAGTGTTGGTTTAGTAAAGTGGTGGATGTAGATCCTCCTCCAAGAACCACAACTTTACTAGCAGATGGAGGCCACTGCAGAAAGCCACAACCAATCAAAATGCAGGGTGGTGGACTCTATTCCCAATGGGGATGTCTATAATCTAACTCCAGCACCTAAGGCTCTGGAAACACTGAAAAGGGGGGAGAGAATACGCTAAGAGCCTGAAGATGAGAGAATTTGCTATGAAACTGTGTCTCCTAGGAATGTCAGAAGCTACACCCATGAAGAGTCACCCACATGACTGCCTACGCATGAGCTGAACAGGGGCAACCCAATAGACATGCTAAAGTGGGTGGAGGAAAGTGCATAAAGCCCCAATTCTAGACAAGGTTGTACTGGCACCTAAGGAATGTGGCAGTGGGACACACAGTATTTCCCAGAGAAGAACACATCAATTGGTTATCCAATACTGATTTTTCACCCCTGAAAATGTACTTACAAATAGCATTATATAGGCCAAAGAGTTTGTATTTATGTATGTAGGAAAAAAAATGTATACACATATATTTGTAACAATGATTAATGAAAGAATAGACATAAATTTGAAAGACAGCATAGAGGAATATATCAGAGGATTTGGAAGGAGGAATTGATATAATTATTTTTAAAATATACATAATATTAAATATTAAAAAGTAAAGGTAATAATAAAATATTTAGTGAAAAAATGTTTATGGCTTAATAATTGCCATATGTACAAGTGTTCTCTATGAGGGGTCAAGAAGATAGGACCCATGTCAAATACAGCCATCTGCTTAATTTATAAGCTTGATTGTGAGTAATAAACATTGGCATTTCCTCATTTCTCATTAAGGGCTTCTACTATTTTTTAAAACAGAATATTTTTAGACAAGATAGAAAGAAGAAGAATTTTGATGATGTAGTAAAGAAAAGGCTGGAAGCAGAGTAAAGACAACTCTGCTGTAACGGACTAAAACAAAGACAAGAAACTCCATTTCAAAAATACTGGCTCCTGAAAAAGATTCAATGCCTTTCTTTCTTCAAGGCCTGAGCTTCTAAGCTCAGGATGCTCTTGAGTGAAGAACATGTTTGTTCACAGAGGGGCAGTGCTGCTTCAGAGCAGGTGAAGGTTGTGGTTCTTCCACACACTCCTCAATAAGCTAGAGATTATTGTTTAAAGTAACTAAACCATTATCTCCTACATGCTTAAGTTTAACTAGAAAAGAAAACGTCTATCTGTCTAACCATTTACCTATATTATCCCTGTTTATCCTGCACCCATAGTGTTGACAAATAGGAATTTGCAAGTGAACATTATGAAGAAACATGCTATGCTTCAAGGCCAGGGCCATATTGCCTTCTCTAGTGTACATTTCTAAGGCTGTCACTCATACTTCATCCAATCTCGTGCCACACTACTATGACATATATATATTTCCACTGGGAAATCTACTCATGGCTTAAATGCAGCTCAATCTTCTCCATCAGGATTTTCTCTGGCTGGACCAGGAATCAGTGTCCACACCCTTTCTTCATCATCTAGTCTAGACACAGAGGTGTCTTTCATAGACTTGTGTTTTCTGTTTTTAAGTGCTAAGACTAGGTAGAAGACTGTAACTGTGCCTGTTGAGGAGGACATCTGAGCCCTCCCATACAGCAGCCAGTTAGGCACTCAGCAAACATCCTTCTTCCTCATCCTAGTTTAACTTTCAGATTTCAAGTTCTTGTGTTCAGTCATGGGTTATAATATGAAACGAAAACTTCAGAAATAAGCAGTCCATTTGTTTTAAGTCACCCATTGTTCCTGATGGAATCAGAATCCCTCCGTAGTGATGTGAAGCATATTTGTCCAGCATGTCCCTGCTGTCCATGCTACCAGTCTGTTTTCAATGAGTAGCCGTCCATGTCATCAGAATGACTCTTCAGGTATCATAGCGCTATCCACTACAGTGTGGTGCTGCAATTTAGATATGACGAAAAATAGAGGCATGTGCTTCTCTCAAGTGCAAAGGTTAAAAGTTTTCAAAGGTACATATGTATGTGTAGAAGAAATTATAGTGTGTGTGTGTGTGTGTGTGTGTGTGTGTGTGTGTGTGTGTGGCTCAGCACTATTTGTGATTTGATGCTGATGAGCATCATGGAATGTATTCACCACAGATGATGGATGTAGTATATATGTTGGACAGATGTCTGTCTGAAATGAGTAAAGGAAAAAGATAAGACACCAAAATGTAAAGAAAAAAAAAGCAGCAAAATCCTCTAGGATAATGAAGTATAACCTATTGGGATAGATTCTACCTCCTTCTCCTTCTCATTCCCTTCCTCCTCCTCCTCCTCCTCCTCCTCCTCCTCCTCCTCCTCCTTCCCCTCCTCCTCCTCTTCATTTTTCTCCTTCTTCTCATTGAGACAGTTTCAGGTATCCAGACTGACCTCAACCTCGTTATATAACTAAAATGTCTTTCAATTTCTCATCCTTCTGCCTCGGGCTTCCAAGTGCTAGAATTACATGTGTGTGCATCATGCCCAATTTATACATGCTGGCATTCAAACCATGGTCTCTGAGTTGCACTCTACTGAGTGAACAACTTCAGTCTTTTTTTGAGACTTTGCGTAATGTGGACCATTGTCTGCTACTAGCCTGTGATTGGACCTGTGTTGACATCACATATACAACACAATCCTCTCTGAGCTGTAGCTTCCTCATAGTCTTTAACTCCTATTATTCACAGCACAGAGGTATTGGTGTAAATATTAAGGCCACTCCACATAGTTAAAAGGAAGATTTATTTTGTGGGGTAACTTACAAGTAAAGGGATAGGTAACATGGACTGGGAAAGGTATAGCACAGTCCAGCAGTATTCTCTGGAGAACTCTGCTCGGTCTACTTCCAGTGTCCTGGGTCCAGGAACCAAGAGAGCTGGCACATCTGGATCTCAGTTCTTCAGGGTCCTCTCTTGGCTCTGCCTTGTACTCATGACAGTTACCAAAGCCTCAATGGGGTTGGAACTTCCAGATCAAAGCTGGGATGGCTACCCACTACAGAGAGGCTCTCTACTTTAGCAAATTCTGTTTCATCTATTCTCTACTTCCACTGAATGCCTTGTTGTTATCAACAACAAACTGATTTTAATACTTGTATTTCATCTATAATGATCCAGAATAGATCATTCTACTAACTTCTAATTTTTTTTTGCCATAGATATATTCTTAGATTTAGTTAACTTGTCCTTTATTTTAAGACAACAATGAAATTTACACAACTTTAACATATATGCAAAGGGCCTAGGTCAGACCCATGCAGGCTCCCTTGTTATCAGCTCACTCTCTGTGGGCCTCTATATGCCCAGATTAATTGATATTGTGACCTTTCTTGTGGTGTTCTTGACCCCTATAGCTCCTACAATCCTTCCTTCCAGTCTCCCACAGGATTTCCTGAGCTCCACCTAATGTTTGGCTATGGGTCACTGCATCTGTTTCCATCAGTCACCAAGTGAAACCTCTCTGATGACAATTGAGCTATGGCAGAATACCTCAGGAATAATTTCACTGACTATTTTTTTTTACCAGCCATGTTTGTTCTATTCTAGGTCTCTGGGCTATCCAGCCTCTGTGCTGTGGCCGTCCAAGGGAATTTCAGGTGTAAGCTTCCTTCCATAGTCTCATGCTAGACCATTCATTGGTTGGACACTCCCACAATTTCTGTATGAACTTTAGCCCAACACATCTTGAAGGCAGGACAAATTGTACATCTAAGGTTTTGTGGCTGATATTGTGTCCCAAACCCTTCACTCAAAGTCCTGCCTACTTATAAGAGATGGCCTGTTCAAGCTCTGCATCCCCCATTGCTGAAAGTCTTAACTAGGTTCACCCTCATAGAATCGTGGGAATTTCCATTTCACTAGGTTTATAGCTCATCCCACAGATGCCCCCCAATTCCAGTATTCTCTTACAGTTCTCTCCCCCCATCCTCCCTCTACCTGATCCCTCCTGTTGCCATGCCCCATCTAGAGCACTCCCCCTGCCCATCAGCGATGGTCTATTTTTTTTCCCCTTCACAGTGAGATTCATGCATCTCCCCTGACCACTTGAGCCTTCTTTGTTACTTAGCTTCTCAGGGTCTATAGATTGTACCATGGTTAATCTTTATTTTAAGGCAGTCTTAGGGTTTCTATTACTGTGAAGAGACACCATGACCAACTCAATTCTTATAAGGAAAACATTTCATTGGAGTGGCTTGCTTACACTTTCAGAGGTTCAGTCTATTATCATCATGTCAGCTAGCATGGCAGTGTGCAGACAGACATGGTGCTGGCCATATCTTGATCAGAAGACAGTAAGAAGGGGATTGACTCACTGAGCTTGGCTTGAGCATATATGAGACCTCAAAACCTGCCTCCAAAGTGACACACTTTCTCTAACAAGACCCCATCTATTCCAACAAGGCCACACTACCTGAAAGTGCCACTTCCTGAGCTCCCCAGGCTGTTGTGGCTCCCACAGTCTCCTGCTTAGCCTCAGAAACTGCAGTCCAGGGCATGTGCTGCCTTTCTTCACTCAGCAGTGAGATGTGCAAAGGAGTATACCTCAGATACCAGAAACTCGTCCCTGATGTTAACATTGACCAGTTATTTCAACTCCTAGTGAGACCTGGAGCTCTTTCAGAGACTTAGTTTCTACTTTCTCTTCTGATTGTCTTTTGGTCCATTTCATCCATTGGGATAATGAAAGTAAATGAAAGATTAAGAGCTATGTTCTCAATGATGACACAGCTGTATTGAAAAATTCAGCCAGCCATTTATGTGGCCTTAACATGTCCCTAAGTATGTAGCTGAAAGTTTGCCTATGTCCCACCTGGCCCATGGTCAGGGCAAATCTCTCTCACTGGTCGGTCCCACAGCTGCTTGGACCCAAATCAACACACACAGGTTAATACTATTTTAAAATTATGGCTATGGCAGGCTTCTTGTTATCTAGTTATTGTATCTTAAATTAACCTATTGCTATTAATCTATAATTTGCCATGTGGTTTGTGGCTTACTGGTACTTTTACATCTTGCTTCTCATGACAGTGGCCAGCAGTGTCTCCTCTGCTCTGTCTTTCTCCTCCCTCTATCTCGTTAGAGTGTCCCGCCTAATCCTATTCTGCCTCACCATTGGCCAAACAGCTTTATTTATCAACCAATCAGAGCAACACATATTCACAGCATACAGATTGACATCACCCATCATAGTGCTTTCAGGTTATATGTATCACCTACATGTAATAGGCTGGAGACAGAGACAGGCCTAGCAAGATTATCATGAGACTGTTTTGTACATAAAAAAATACACAGTATTTAACTTCAGGGCAATGGTATAGAAACTTCTATAACATATAATAAGTAGAGTTCTTTGTGTGGAGAGAACAGGACAACTTCCGAATAAAACTTGATGTTAGACTTTTACAAGCTAATCAGATTTTGTAAAAGTGGGTTTTTAAATTAATGTAACTTCTCTCTGGCTCTCTGGCTCTGTTTCTCATCTGTCTCTGTTTTTCTGTCTTCTATCTCTCTGTCTCTGTTTCTTTCTCTCTATGCTTGTGTGGTGTGTGTGTGTGTGTGTGTGTGTGTGTGTGTGTGTCTGTCTGTCTGTCTGTCTGTCTGTCTGTCTGTTTGTGCCTGTGTGTATAAACCATGAGTCAACATTGGGTATTGGATATCTTCCTCTATTGCTCTCTACATTCATTCATTCATGTATTTATATGTTTGTTTATTTATTTATTCATTTATGTGGCAGAGGTTCTCACTGAACCTGAAGCTCACCAATTGCACTAGACTGACTGACTAGTGAGACTCCAGATTCTCCAGTCTCTGTTCCCCAGAGCTCTGATTACAAGTGTACCCACATCATCAGATTCTTATGTGGCTACTGGGGATCAACACATAGGTCCTCATGATTCACAGATGGCAACTGAGACATTGAGCATCCAGTTAGCCTCTAAAGACTATTATTTTATTATTTAACCTAGTACAGTTTCACAGAAAAAGCAAATAAGGATCTTTTGGAGTTCTGATAGATGACCCTTCCTCATGTGATTTAAAAGTAGCTCTGGGGGCTGGAGAGTTGGCTCAGCAGTTAAGAGCACCATCTGCTCTTCCAAAGGTCCTGAGTTCAATTCCCAGCAACTACCTGAAATGAGATCTGGTGCCCT
Source organism: Onychomys torridus (assembly GCF_903995425.1). Taxonomy (NCBI): domain Eukaryota; kingdom Metazoa; phylum Chordata; class Mammalia; order Rodentia; family Cricetidae; genus Onychomys; species Onychomys torridus. The sequence goes on from NC_050451.1 coordinate 42,105,636, forward strand.
CTTCTGGTTGGCAGGGATACATGCAGACAGAATACTCTATACATAATAAATAAATGAAAATCTTTTTTAAAAGTAGCAGAATTTATATAGACCACAGCACTCAGCCAAGGAGGAAGATTTCAGATTTCATTGTTTCACAAGAAAATTAACAGATCTGTGAGTCCTTTTTTAAAAATTTAACTTTATTACTTGAAATTTAGCTGTACTGGCTGTAGAGAAGCACACATATGACAATGGTCTGTCTGTAAACACATTACAGAGACTGAGGGTGAACTACCTGCTTTTAGAAAGGAGTGATATGTGACACAAAGCAATGGTAGTGAGGGAGGACAGGAAATGCAGCAAGGGTCTGCTGAGTCCTCAGTGAATGGAGGAATAGTGAGAGGACAGGCAAGTGGTCTGTTACAGGGCTGGGGATGGTGCCAGGGAACTGAAACGGAGGACAGGAAGGACAGTGGAGATGGCCTTCTGCTTCCCAAGCCTGTTGTACACTGGGTTCCCAGATAGACAGTGTTTGTGGGTATTCACAGTTGACAGGAAGAAAAGGCAGTGGGCTAGAGCAGGGGTTGCTGGGAGGATCCACAGGAAAGAAGAAAGATGGGTTTGCTGCAAGGTTTGGCAGATTCTCCAGGGAATCTACCGCTGTTCTTCTATCAGTGATTCAGTGTAGATGCTGTGGGAGTGAGTGAGTGAAATGGATGGTGCCATCCTCAAGATGAAATGATTTCTGAGAATGTTCCTCAGAGTAGCTATGTGTAGTTGTAATTCCAGGTCAACTTCTATAGATGGTAAGATGCATGCATGAAAACATCATATCTGTATTGTCAACAAGAACTCACTGAAATAGAAAGATCATTGTCCTCTTGCAGCTGAAAGCCCATGAGAAACCTGAAAGAGACATTTCCCCACACGCTGTAACTTGCACAAATACTGGCCCAAGTATCTGTCTAAAGAAAAGGGAAGTTCCTTGATGAATGATCCAAACATTCTGTGATATGTGAGTGGATTAGTAAATATAGTTCTAGACAGAATGTGTTACACACACACACACACACATACACACACACACACACACTTATATATGAACACATCACATACATACATCTCTATATGGAAACACATTTATACATGTATATATGCAGAATTTACATATGTTATATTACATCTAAATATAAAAAAAACAGCCTCACTAGTGTGTGCAAATACCATTCTTGATATCTCAGTACTAGAATGCACTTGATACAATGTATTTCTGTTTTATGTGTCTGAGTCCTTCACAGGTCAAAGAACATTTGAGCAGAGGCCTCACTGGTTAAGGGTGCAACCACAAGCTAGTAGTAGACCTCAGCTGCTGGGGAGTATGCAAAGGACTCACTTCCTTGCATACTGATTTGCAGGCTTGGAGAAGAAGCACAGCCTTTTCAGTGGCTAAGTGGATGACTCAAAAGGTAGAATTGTTACTGAGAAAGAACAACATCCTGTAGCTGTAGCTGACCTGCTAGTCATCACAATCTACACTGGATCTTAATTTAATTGGAAGAACAATGAAGACACTTGATCCCCCTTTATTCATGTTCTTGTGGCTACAGCTGGATGGTGAGTTAAGATTTTAAAGACACAGAAATATTCCATGAGCATTTCTGAGACATCTAGGGGGGGGGATTTTAGATTAGTCTGGTTTTCTCTGGTTACTGTTAGAAAAAGAGAATTCTGGACAGTGATAACCTAACAACCATTCTCCCTTTTGCATCATTCAGCTTAGGGGAGAGGCAAAGTGAGCAGGTGGAGCAGCATCCTTCTACCCTGAGAGTCCAGGAGGGAGCCAGCGCTGTCATCAACTGCACTTACACAGACAGTGCCTCGTACTACTTTCCTTGGTATAAGCAAGGGCCTAGAGAGCATCCTCAGCTCATTATTGACATTCATTCAACTGTGGAAAGACTGCAGGAGCAAAGACTGATCCTTTTACAGGATAAGAAAGCCAAACCACCTCTCCTTGCACATCACAGACACCCACGCATCCTGGAGACTCTGCAATGTACTTTTGTGCTACAAGTACTCATTGCAGCCTGTCCTCAAACCTGCCACAGGACCTGGAGCCCTATCCATATCCCGTTACAGGCCTTCCAGTGCATTTGACAGTTATAGCTGGTATGTGCCAACTATACTGTAGACATTAAAAATCCACAACAAAAATTCTTGTCTCAAGTCACTCAAAACTATTTAGGACAGTTTTTTCCATTTTTAAAAATTAAAATATAGTTCTGTCATTCCCTATGCCAGGCTGCAGCACATTGTGATTGTCAGAGTGCTTCACAGAACTCACTGTGCTTCAGAGAAGAAGAGGCTGTGGCACACTCAGCCCCAGGTAGGACATCTACATCACACATCCTCCTCCAAAGGTCAGAGTTCACTGAGGAAGAGGAAGTGGAAAGACTGTGGTAGCCATAGGCGGGAAGTGACTATAAGGAGAAAGTGTTTTCTGGACACAACAGGGCAGCTGCACACATGGACTCACAGAGGTTGACAGCACATGTAAGACTTGCAAAGCGTCAGGCCAGATGCAATTGCAGTAGGGCAGAGGGAAGGTGGGCATCCCACCCTTAGCTACAGATGTAGGAGCAGTTCATAGCTGCTGGGAGAGAGAAACACGTTTCTTTAAAGATGCATAGACCACCCTCCACCGAAGGCCACACATCCAATAGTATATGAGAAGGGCAATCTAAAACTCAAACCTTGAGGTGTCTGTTTTAAAAGGAGGGGGACTGGGTTGGTAGGGAAGAGTGGATGGATCTAGCAGGAGTATAGGGAACAGATGAATACAAACAAAATTCATTGCATAACATTCCCCAGGAACTAATAAAATGAGAAAAAGTAAATAAATTTTATCACTGGGTAGGTGTGTGTGCATGTGCATACATGTACGTATATTATGTTATGCATATTCAGCACACACAATAAAATAACATACACATAATTCAGTAACATTGGTGATTTCAAGCCTCTGTTGGGGACTTGAGATCTGCCTCCTTTGGGTGAGGTTTCAGCTTTATTCTCAATGTGTTTTGCAGACATCTGTGGTGCAGTTTGAAGGGAAATCAGCAGAGGGCGCTGCCTCTTCACATATGGTTAATATCTGCATCCAGGTAGTGGCTCCATATGACAGCCTGTCACAGTGCAGCAGGAGGTCCTTGTTTATGAGTGAGGAGTTTCAGTAAGGTCCTGCAGGAGACTTGCCCTGTGAGTTTGGTGCACTCAAGAACCAAGTGTCATTTTCTCCTATGAACATGCTTCCTGACACCTGCTCAGTTCTGCTACTGCTCTTCATGCTCAGTAAGTTACGTATCCTAAGTGTGGATGATGTCATTTTCTTACAAGTATGGAATTTTTTATCTTCTTCCTCATATAGTAAAGTGATTTCTCCTTATTTATTTATTTTCAGAGAGGAGCAATGGAGACTCAGTGACCCAGACAGAAGGCCTGGTCACTGTCACAGAGGGGTTGCCTGTGATGATGAACTGCACCTATCAGATTACTTACTCATCAACTACTACCCTTTTCTGGTATGTGCAATATCTGAATGAAGCCCCTCGGCTACTCCTGAAGAGCTCCACAGACAACCAGAGGACAGAGCACCAAGGGTTCCAGGCCACTCTCCATAAGAGCAGAAGCTCTTTCCACCTGCAGAAGTACTCAGTGCAGCTGGCAGACTCTGCCCTGTACTACTGTGCTCTGAGTGACACAGTGAGGGGGACTGCAGGGGAAGCTGCACACAAACCCAGGTGCAGGGGCTGAGGGGCGTGGCCTGTGAGGGAGGGCTGTGTGTCTTCTCTCAGTGGGGTCTACCCAGCCTCCTGAAACACAGCGACACATCTCAAGTCAGATTCCTAGAAAACTAGGATAGTCTGTAATACTCTGACAGGATAGAATGGAAGTCATTGCTAGACACAACACAGGCTGTGATCCCTAGAAATACTGTTCTCTCCCTAAGTGGAGAATCTCACAGAAAACACCTCCAGGAAAACCCTGACATGGAAATTTCTCTTTACCAAGATGTCTTTCAAAATTTAGTGACTTAAATTACCCAACAATCTTCTGTTATCACCCCACAAATACATGACCCAAGGAGGAACACATACTCAAGTCTTTAAAGACCTGCTTCAATCTCACTCCACAAGTAATTTAGATTCTTCCTCTCCTTGGTCCATGTACAGAGACTTCAGCCTAATCTCCTGTCTTAATTACTTGTCAACTGCTGTGAAGAAACTCCATGACCAAGAAGATGTATACAAGAAAGCATTTAATTCGGGGCTTGATACATTTTCAGAGGTTGAGTCCATGACCATCATGGTGGGGAGTATAGGAGAAGAAAGGCAGGCACATTGCTGGAGCAATAGCTGAGAGCTTACATCTGATCACAAGGAAGGAACAGAGAGAAGGAGCTTTGGGCCTGGCTTGGCCTTTAAGATTCCAAAGCCCACCACCAGGGACACACCACCTCTAATCAGGCCACACCTCCTGATCCTTCCTAAACACTCCATCCACTGAGGAAATGTTCAGATATTGGAGCCTATGGGGCCATTCACATTCAAATCACCACACTCCCCAAGAGCCTTCACTTAGTGAGGCTGCTCAGGAAAGAGAGCTGTCGCAGCTCTGAAAACGATGCAGGGAGAGGCAGCTTCTCTCCTATCCTACACACTGCATAGGAAGCAGGCTGGTTATGAAAGACTCTGTCCAGAAAGCCCTCCTGCTTCATGTCCACTCTCATCTGCCACTGGACTTAAATCCTGAGGACATGGTGTAGTCACTTGCCTGGGATTAGAGTTAGATTCTCTGATAATTCTTCTGCTATGTGGGAAAGGAAGCCAAGGTTTTGTTTCATCTCAATTCTGGAAATAAAATACTGGTTTAAAGTAAAATCCTCTAGCACTCATATTTATATCTCTGTAAAGGAAGAAAGATCTGAAATCAAAGAACTTGGTATCTCTCAAGAAAGACTCATGTTTGTGTTAAAAAAGAACAACAAAGTAGTATTTGTTATCTCACTGGTTAGGGAGCAAATATGATGTCTTACAGCATTTTTAAACTTCAAAAACTACTTAAATGGCACAGCATAGAACAGAATTTCTCAGAGGAGTGCTTGTCAAACCTAGAATGAATGCTAAATCTAGTAAAAAACAAAAACAAAAACAAAACCCAGTGTCAGGCATGGGGAACATCTCTTCAAGTTGTTTGTTAGGGACTTCAAGAGACTCCAAATAAATTATGCTATTGCCACTGCCTTTGATTGCCCGCATAGAATTTGAAGGTAAGACCTTCATGTATTTCAGACGTAGGACTTGGAGGAACTTAGCTAGAAATGACCTGAAGGCTCTTCCCTGAGGACAAGTTCTCATGGTATGTGAAGGTGCCATGTAAGATTCCAAGGGAGAAAAGCAATAAATAATCCTACCAAGTTGTAGTTTGGTTCATAGTAAAGACTGTGAAGCAAAGCAATGACCACCATGGCAAGATATCCACATGGATGCTTATGGCGGCCTGGGGACCAACCTCCATCAGAGCAGGGATCAATCCATGGAGTCAGAGAGTACTGTGATGTTTTTACCTGAGGGGGTAGGAACAAGACACTCACACACTCACTGGTTGGTTTCCTTCAGACATTTTCTTTATTCTTCTTTTGTAGTCTCTCCTATGTTCTACATGCTCCTTTCTTATCTCTAACCAGAAATGTCCCTTCTGTCTCTCTAGAAGTTTTCCCTCTTACTCTGTCTTTATTCTTCCTTATTCTCTCATTCTTGATGTTTTCCTTCTAACTCTGTCTTTATTATTGATGCTTTTCTTCTAACTCATTTTAACTCTATCTCTATTCTTTCCCTTACAGCTTATATGCCCCAGCAAAATCTTTCAGGCAATATAAAAACAACAATGTGGTTATATTCTGTTTTCCAAGTAAATTATTACAATGAATACAAATAAAAAACAGCATGTTTCCCATATCCCCTACATGATTAAATATTTTACATATTACAGGTAAAAAAAAACAAATTATCCCAAGAACCCACATACATTCACATTCAAGTAACTTGTTATAGATTAACAGAATGTAAGCAAGCAAGATATTCTTTTACTGTAAGGCTGCATTTTACAGTTACAAAGAAAGGACCAACCACTTTATTTCTTATCTTGAAAGATATTCTTATAAGAAATTTTAAAAGAATCACAAATCTAAACTTTTACATATGAAAAAGAATCAGCCAACCCTACTTGAAATCTTTAAGGTATATACCCACTCATCAATAGATTTTATATCAGGAGATTGAGAGCATAAATACGTAAAAGTACTTAATCATCACCTTTGGTTATCAACTAATTCAAGCAAGAAGGCATATCAGCTAATGATAATTGGGCTGCTTTGTTCTTGTTTCCCTGACCTTAATAAGTTTCTCATTCAACTATGTGCTTTTCTAAAACTTTAGATTGTCTTCTTGGGTTTTTTTACCTCAAAGCTATTTGAGAAAAACATTTTAGTCTAACTTTAAGTTATTTTCAAAGCTTCGTTTCAGCTATGATGCCCCCACCCCCAGAAAAAAAACCTGTGAACATGTCTTCCAACCTTAAGAATAATAGAATTTAAGCTAGCTGGGCTACTAGGACTCAACTGTTTTTCTTAATCATTAACCTAAACTACAGTATATGGCTCCTCAATAGGCGTCCATGTGTTCTAGTTGTGTTACACTTCCTTGTTTTATTTTTATCATCAACACTCATTTTAAACTAACATCATTATTACCAATAAGACAATACAGCTTAAGAAAAAAATCATCTTCATAATAATCCACAGGTAAAAATGCCCAATAGAATGGGGTATTTCCATAAGATAAGCATACTACATTACAGGCAGTGGGGATCTTCCTATACCCCATTCACACCGAGCCAGATATCAGAGAAAGATGCAAGTGGCAAATAGCCACTTAAGGCACAGCGGAAGCAAAAGACACTCTGGAGTCTGTGTCTTGGGGCCTCTCCCATCTGATATTCACCCACCAGGGATTCACCTCCTGGTAGCCTGACACCCTGAAGTCAACTGGCCTTTGTTGCTCCTCTAACACAGCAATGGGCAGGTGCAATAGTAGCACTTTTATCTTTGAGGACACTAACATATGCCTTATTGAATTCAAGGCCTGCTCAGTAGCCATGAATTCAGGATCAATACTGTAAACCTAGTTAACTACCCATGACTGGAGAGGTCATAGACCCTGGAGGAGAAACTACAACAGCCACTTTTCTAAATTGACGTAGCTTCTAACTATATTCTAAATACTCATAATTGTACACTGCTGGAGTCCAGCTGCAGCAGGTCAGAGAAACTGGAGAGGAGATGTGGAGTCAGAGGCTAAATGCACATAGAATTCTTATCTGAGGGAGCAAAACTTAATTTTCCTGTCTGTTTTTCTCTTAAACATTTTATACCACCTATGATAAAAATCCCCATGCAAGAAGAAAATCACCTCACAGCTGCTAGTTACATATTTTCCAAAATAAAATTAAAATCCTTACTAAGGAAGAAATCACATTACATGCTTTAGGAGAAGCTCACATGTAATTGACCATAATCTTTTGTATTAATTTACCAACTATAACATTTTTACCATAAAGTAATGATTCTTTTATTATTGATTAAGTTTTAAGCAAGCCAAGTATATTTTAGCCAGTTCCTGTGTACTGGCAGGCAGCAGTTTGTGGTTATAGTGTAGCAGATTTCCATCCTTATTTGATTCAATAGAACTTTAATCAAGTGGTCTTGCTAACCATCTATTTTTTTTTTTAACACATGGTAAGGTCATTTAATTTCCTCTCACAACTTTGTTTTCTCAAAGTACACACTGAATCCTGAGATTAATTCTGTAAGCTACATGCCCAAGGAGCCGAAACCTAAACCTAACCTTGGATGTAGGGACATAATTACCTTCTTTAATCATCAGATCATTTTGCCACAGACAGAATTCATGTTTCTATAGTACATGAAACTTCCTTGTTTTCATCAGATGGTCTCACATCTCTAAGCTCCATTGCTCTATAAAAACTATCTTTGTTATGATCTCCAAGTAAATTGCCCAGTGAGGAGTGGGATTTTCCCATAAAACAATCCCACTACACTAGATACAGTAGAATTCTCCCAATCAACAACCATACCATGCCAAATGCAGTAAGGACAAGATGGCAGGAGAAAGGCCAGCAGAAGTAAGGGACTTTATGGAGACACCCCCATAGGGGCATTGCCTCTCCAGAATACACTCATCCTAGCTGTGCTCACTGGTGAGTCTTACTCCATAAGTGTGATTGCCAGCTGCAGCTTCTCCTACATGACCACCGACAATACACACAGATAAGTGTAGTTCTAACCCTTCACTAAAGAAGCTTCATTTTTAAGCAGAGAGTGGCTACTATAGTCATTGACAACTGCTCAAAAAGCAGAGAAAAGGTGGCTGTGAGGTCTCTAGTCCAAGTAATACAACTAAAATTCATACACCTTATGCCAGGGAACACCACAGAAAAGGAGCAGGAGGGATTGTAAGAACTAGAGAACCAGGACACCAATGGAGAAGATGGCATAAGGGAGAAAACTTATTCATTGCCAATGTGAATACAAATAGGCACAAACAATATGGAAATCAGTATGGAGGTTCCTCCAAAAGGTGGATGAACATCTATAACAAGATCTATCTATACCAGTCTTCAGAAATTAACCAAAAGATTCTACATCTTTCCACAGAGAGTCTTGCTCTTCCACATTCACTGTTTGTTGCTCTATCAATAATCACTGGAATTTGGAAACACTTTGGATGTCCATCAACTAATGAGTGAATTGTGACAATGTGGTACATTTGCATAGTGGGGTATTATTCAGCCCATAAGAAACTGAAATTATAAAATTTCCAGGTAAATGAATGGAACTGTAAAGAGTCATCCAGAGCAAGATAACCCAGACCAACAAAACCAGTATTTACTCAAATATGTGGGTGCTATCTTTTAATATGTGTGTTTTATTTGAAATATCCATAAATTTTAGGTGTCAATAAGAGTCCATGAGGGAGGAGGGGATCTTCAGATGAAGGGGAACAAAAAAAAACTTCCATAAAAGGGGAACTGGAACAAGCAGGATTAATAGAGGGTGGGGATGAGAGGACAGGGTAGAGGGAGGAATGTGGGATAGTGATAACTAACACTAAAGATATTTTGAATAAAACAGTGTGGAAAACCTGTTACAGAAACTTCCTGAAACACATGCTCCAACCAAAGTTGAGCCTAGAAATAACTTGTGAGGATAGACACACACTTAGAAGGCAGTTTGACATGACCATTTAGCAAAATGACTTAATAGTAGTTTCTTCCTGGTACCCATGACCTCTTGAACCATGGGAGTTTTGGCTATGTCACAGTACTAGGCATGAATTCCCTCCTGTTGAGGACTCTTCAAATCCAATCAGAAAGCATTGTTATTCTGTATCAGTCAGGCCACAATTGCACCACTGAGCACATATTACCTGGAAGTTCAGTTCTGTAGCATGCAGGGTCCAGCTCTGGTTAATCCTCTTGAGTACTTTCCCAGCAGCCTTCACAGGCCCTTCCAAGGCGATGAACTCAAGCTAGCAGGGTGGACTTCCCCCAGTTAGTTCAAGGTTGGTTTCTCTATGTCATGCAGCATTGAATGTGTTGTCTTTAGCCATAGGCTCTCATCATCTAGTTATAGTGGGCGACCAAGAACCATGACAATACCCAGTGTTCTTTTGTTTAACTCTGGGGCCTCCCTGATCAATAAGTCTCATATCTGATAATGAGATTGTTATTTAATAAATTCATCTAATTTCTCCAAATCTAGATAAAACCATAATACGAGTATTAATGTGATAAATTATTATATTAGGATATTCTTTGTAGAACATGTAAGTGATAAATTATCCAGATTAGAAGAATATTTAAAGTTGGTATAATGAAGCACATGCCCCAGAGTCCCTTACCCAAACAGACTCAAGTCTAAGGAGCGCCCAGTGGATGATCACACGGTCTTCAGTTTTAAATGTGTTAAAAAAAAAAAAAATCAAAACATTTTGAAGACTGTTTTTCTTCAGATGCCTCATTTGTCAGATGATGATAAAAAGACCATAAATGTATCTTGGATCTGGCTAGGATGAATGACTGAGTTGTACTTATTCATGTGACCCATTGTCATTCATTATATACATAGGTGCTGCCATCAAGATTTCACAGCCTTTAGCTCATGGTGTTTTACATTATGACTGTTTGTTTCTGGGTTCCTTAGCCCAAAGTCAGGTTGGTTTATTTCCAATTTCTGCTTTTGGAATCAGTATCTCTCCTCTGTAACTCCTTCCAGTGTTCTTTTCTGCTCTCACTGTTTGCTGCTACCACACTGTGCACTCTGATCTGTCTGAAGAGGATTCTGTCCTTTGTGTTCTTCCTTTGGCACAAAATCATCTCATCGAATGCTACCTGTTAAGGTTCTCAATGACTTCCTTTTGATTAATAACACACACACACACACACACACACACACACACACACACACACACACGGAGAGACAGAGGGGGAAAGAGAGAGAGAAAGAGTGAGAGAGAGAGAGAGAGAGAGACAGAGAGAGACACAGAGAGAGAGAGACTTATTGGTACAAGTTAACACTTTGCTAGAGAGAGAACTGTGGTAGTGGAATTGGAATTCAATGCTCATACCTCCTACCCCCTGGTGTCCATGCATGGCATATTCTCCATTTGTAGGGAACACCTAGAATATGGCCCCTGACACTTCTGAATTGTGTTGTATTTCATAAGAAAGGCAAAGGTAACCAATCTCTCAAGTTTTATGTATGTTGAATTTGACTCTGAGTTCATCCAAGTGAAGATTATCTGCATCAGGCTTACAGGTTTTTTAAATGTATTTTTACATGTTTATTCCCATTTATACTCTCTAATTTACTCTTCATGTGCTAATACATTTGCAACATTCCTAGCAACATCAATCAGATCTTTTTCTCAGGCATCTTGATAGCATTGTGTAGAACTCTGGTAACTATGCAGTGTTCTGATTTCTATGTCCCTGGAAATTATTTTGAAGTATGTAAAGATGCTGTAATTTTCTCACTCTAAAATATCTTATTCTCCCATTTCGGTTCATAACTTCCTATTCTTGCTTTCTAGAAACTCACGAGTTTCTACTTAGAAAGCATTAACCTTTCTCTGTGCATGGCGAAAGCCTTGGATACTCAGAAGTCAGCAAAGAGAAGAGGAAGCCTGCTGCAGCTGTGAACTTGTTATTTCTCAAATGGGCCTCTAGAGGACACTCCTTTCTAAAAGGTAAATGGTGTTTTCATAGATTAGAATAACCTCACAGAAACCTTCCTTCTCCCCTACCCTGCCACACCCCTCTACCTTTACAGCCTCTCATGTTCCCTTTGACATTATGCTATCTGTGTTCTACTACCCTACTGCTTTCTATTAAGCTCTTTCTTTTGGCCCTAGTGGCCTTATTCTAGTTTCCTGGCTTCTGCAGGGGGAGGAGAGTATAATAGGTTCTGGGAGGAGTTGTAGAGGAGCAGGGTGGTGGTGGTGGATAGGACCTGAATACATTCTGTTCATGTATGAAATTACTAAATAATTATTTTTTAAACCTCCTCCAGTGCTGCAGTAGGTATTCTAACAGAACATGCTTTACTCAGATGCCAGAGACAGGCCAAGGAAAAAACAATGTCTCTTCCTCATTCTCTCTTCATTGTCCTAATGACAGAGGTATCTCAACCTCCTTAAGCTCAGAGCATCCTCTGTCCTACCTCTCCCACTCTTCAGGATGCATTTGCTTCCCGGGAATCTCCAGGAACGAGTGAGCTGCTTCCTGCTAATCTTGGTGTCCTTCCTGTGCATCCTGGGGCTCCAAGTAGCATACTGCTCACTGTCACTCTGCTTGAGGCTCACATCCACAGAAAGAACACTATACTGTTTCAGTCTGAACAGAGATCCCTCCTATTGGCTCATTTCTTCCACACTGCACTGATGCTACAAGAGGATGCAGAGCCCAGTTGGTGCCCGAGCCTGAAGGCTGCATTTTGTAGCAGCTGCTCTGGAGCTGAGGGGCAGCTGGCCATCTCTGGTCTCTCAGGGTCCCTTCTGGCATATGTAACAGCCTCATAATGGGTCTCCAGAGCCTCCTGAAGCTCACACCAGGATGTCATCCTGTCTGGGGTATGGAGGGCTTTCAGACTGAGTTCCTGAAGCATGGAAACTCCTTCAACCTGAGAATCTTCTGACAGCAGGACTGAGGGAGCTAGGTGCTCCTCTGTCCTAAGCCACAAGGGCAGAGCTGGACATAAACCACCTGAGACTACAGAGTAAGAGACTAGGGCCCCAGCCCCCAACAGTCTCAGGGAGTTGGCGCATTCAGTGAGGGCAACAGTACAGAGAAAGTGGAATCTTGGGAAGTGCTTCATTCCTATGAGAGTCTTCATTGTCATTTACTTTTTTTCTTGTTTTGCAAAGATCTGATTTCTCCTTCAGCAGAATTTGACTCAAATAAATATATATATATATATATATATATATATATATATATATATATATATATATATATATATATATATGCATTTTTTAAACCTCTGTTGAAATTTCACCCAAATTATCCTACAGGATTGGAGGACAGTGATTGCTCTAATACTGCTTGAGACTCGGCCTAAGGTTGGCTGTGAGTTATTTTCGTGTGTGTCTTCATTTCATTTCTAGTCTCATTTCTCAAGCAATCATCTTTATAGTGAAAACTTTGAAACACATTCCTCCACTGTTATGAACTCAAGAGCATTGTTGCCAGCAGTCACCATTTGCAGTAGCACACCACTGCTGCTGCCCCATCACTCTGGAACACAGGACTGCTATGTTGATTTTCCCAATCTACTTCCTTCTCATGTGGTCATGTTTTAAACAACATTTACAACCAACCTTGACTGTTGCAGGAATGTTCAATTGTTAAAATGCATTCCAAAACTATGAAACATTACATGTATACTTTGTATTATGTTCCCATTTCTTTTTCTACTGAGGTGATTTCACTTTAGTTATTTCACAGGTGAAGACTGTTTTTCTTTTTTAAAAATGTGTAGGAGAGTGGATCTGTGCAAATATGTGGTACATGTGCACAGGTTCTGAGGAGGACAGAAAAGAGCATCAGGTCCCTGGAGCTGGAGTGACAGGCAGCTGTGAGCACCTGATCTGGATGCTGGGGAGGGAACTAAGGCCTCCTGGAAGGACAAGGACCCTTATCTGCTGAGCCATCTCTCAGACCCAGCAAAGGGTCTTTAGTCAGAACATACTCTTCTTTCCTGAGTTAATTCTTTAGTTGATTTTTCTCTGAGTGTGCCAGGCTTTGTGGGGCTGGAGCTTGTTCTCCTTGGGAGGAGCTGGTTCTCTTCTGCTTCCAGGATCCCTAACTCCATACAACCGCAGGGTCATCTCAACATGTCCTTTTCCCCTCACTGTGCTCCACCCAGACTGTCAGCCAGGTCTGGTTTGGGAGGAGCTTCAGGCTCAGAAGGCTGGGAGGGAACTCTGCAGTGTCTGCCCTGGCAGGGTTCCTGGGTGGAGCTGACTGGTTGCAGGAAGAGGGACAGTCAACAGCCATCCTGACACCACAGCCCAGGGCTTGGTTCCTTGCTTCTGTCTCCAGCAGCCAGACAAGCACCATGAAGGGGCTGCTGTGCTCTCTGCTGGGACTGCTGTGCACCCAGGTTTGCTGTGAGTCTGGCTGTCCACATTCAGGGACAGAGAGGATTCTGTCAGCACATGGAGGGAGGGGAAGCATCTCAGGAGTCCTGCAGAGCTCCCACCTTCTCAGGGACATGGGGTGTGTTCGGGTTTCTGTGGATGTTCAATGACTCCATCTGTGTCTCTTTCTCTGTTTCTAACCAGGTGTGAAAGGTCAACAAGTGGAGCAGAGTCCTGTGTCCTTGGTCCTGCAGGAGGGAGAGCATGCAGAGCTGCAGTGCAACGCTTCCACCAATTTATACCAAGTGCAGTGGTTTTACCAAAGTCCTGGGGGACACCTCATCAGCCTACTTTCCAATCCTTCTGGAACAAAGCAGAGTGGAAGACTGACGTCCACAACAGTAGCTAAAGAATATCGAAGTTCTCTGCACATTTCCTCCTCTCAGAGCACAGACTCAGGCACTTATTTCTGTGCTATGAGTGCACAGTGCTCCCCATACACCTGCAGCCAGTACACAAACCTGCAGCTGGGTGGGTGTGGGCATTGCCCAGTCAAAGACATCAGAATTCGACCACAGAACATCTGCTTGATTTAATATCCCTTTTCTGTATAGGTAGAGTTTTGAGTCTCAACCTCAGATAAGCTTTTGGTCATGCAGATTAAGGTTTTGGGTCTTCAAATTCTGTATATATATACAGAATTTGAATATTCCTTTCAAATCATAAATGCCCATCTTAGAAGTAACTGTGAAGCTGATGGGAGGACTGAATCAATGTGATCATTTAAGCTGCAGTGTGCTGAACTCACAAAGAATGAGGAGAAAGTGAATGAAAGGCAAAGGCAGGCTTCCAGGTGACCCTGCTGTGGCCCAGGTCAGGGTCAGTGAGGAGAAACAAACTGTAGCAACAGCAAGAACATCAAGTCATGGAAGACACAGAATGTGCAGACAGCTGGATGCTCTGTTTCCTTTCTGCAGCTGTGATGAAACTCTCTGAGAAAAAGCTACTTGGAAGGTGGAAGGATTTATTTAGCTTTCACTTCCAGGTTATAGTTCATCATTGGTGGTGACCAAGGCAGGAACTCAAACAGGAATTTACAACAGAAAACAATGAGGAACTCTGTAACTGGGTCACTCACAGACTCACACTTAAGAAGTTTTCTTATGTGACCCAGGACTCTTTCCCACAGAATGATGCCACCTGCAGTGGGCTGGTCTCCATTTAATTCATTGGTTTAAAAAAATAGTGCTTAGAGTTTTAGTGCTATTTTATAGAAGATGTTGGGGGGATATTCAAGGTATTGAATCTTCTAATTTATTATTTTGAGTTACCCTTTCATATATTTAACTTTACTCATCATTGTTTTGAAGTTAATCTGATGTGTTTAAGGAAATAAAGAGAACAACGGTTGTTAGAAAGTATTCAATCATATATCTTGTTCAGATAACTTTAAATAGAAGATATAAAAAGTCTTAGAACTCAGTAAAAGAGAATGAATTGTAAAATGAGCCAGATGAGCAGACCCTATGCAAAGGAATGTGTGTGATAAGGACAAATAAGTAGAATGCAGTTAGGTATTGTGCTGGTTTAGTAAAGTGCTGGTTGTAGGTTCTGGTCCAAAATTCATGACTTTACTAGTAGATGGAGGCCATTGCAGAAAGCCACAATCAATCAAAATGCAGAGTGGTGGAGCCTAGTCCCAATGACTATGTCTACAATATAACTCCTGCACCTAAAGCTCTGGAAACCTTGACCAAAAGGGGAGGGAATATGACAAGAACCAGAAGATTGGGGAGTTTGCTGTGAAATTGAGTCTCCTAAGAATGTCAGAAGCTACACCCATAAAGACTCACTAACATGACTGCCTAAGCATGAGCTGAACAAGGGCAACAGAATAGACATGCTAAAGTGGGTGGAGGAAAGTGCATAAAGCCTCAGTCCTAGACAAGGAAGTACTGGCACCTAAGGAATGCTGGTAATGGGAGAAACAGTATTTCTCAGAGAAGAGTTTACCAACTGGTTATCCAGTACAAACTGCTCAGCCTAGAAACTATACTTACAAGTAACATTGTACAGATGAGCAGGTTGTATTTATATATTTAGGAATAAATGTGTTTATACATACATATGTAACAACCATTAAGCAAAGAAGAGTCCATAAAGTTGAAAGAGAGCAAGGAGGGAATTTAGAAAGTTTGAGAAGGAGGAATTGATATGAATATATTATAATCTCAAAATATAAAAGAAATGATAAAAGTGAGTAAAAGAAAAATAAATTTTATGGTTTAATAATCACCATGTGTACACTCAGTCTATATAAGGGGTCAATAAAATATGACTTGTGAAATCCAAACATTTGTTTATTTTATAAGCTTTATTGTAAATAACAAGCATTGCCATCTCTTTTTGTGTTATGACTGGCTTCTCTCATTCTGTAGAATGAAGTAGTTTTAGGCAGAACAGAAAGATGGGGAATCAGGGGGTACTTGGAGAAAAGGCTGGAAGGGGGAGGAAAGAAAACTAGGCTACAGCTGACCTCAACAAAGACACAATCACTTTCCATATCAAAAGTATTGGCTCCAGAGGAAGAGTCAATACATTTCTTCAAGGCCTGGGTGTCTAAGCTCAGGACACTGTTACTTATCCACAGAGGGGCAGTGTTGCTTCAGAGCAGGTGAAGGTTGTGGCTGTTCCACAGGCTCCTCAATAAGCTAGAGATTGTTTTTTAAAATAACTAAACCATTATCTCCTGCTTGCTTAATTTTAACTAGAGAAGAAAACATGGATCTGCCTAGCCATTTACCTGAATTATACCTTTTAATCCTGGACCCATAGTGTTGACAAATAAGAATTAGCAAGTGAACACTATGAAGACACATGCTATCCTTCATGGCTGGGGCCACATCACATTCTCTAACATACATTTCTAAGATTGTCACCCACACTTGGTCTGATCTTCAGGTACATTGATATAAAGTGTGCCTAGAATTATGTTGTATATATACTCTTTCTGCTGGGAAACCTACTCATGGTTTAAGGCCAGCTCAATCTTCTCCTCCATCAGGATCTTCTCTGACTGGATCAGGAAGCAGTGTCCACACCCTTCCTTCATCATCCTGTCTAGACACACAGGTGTCTTTGGTAGGCTTCAGTTTTCCGTTATTGAGTGCTGAGCTTAGAATGAAGATAGAACGGTGTGAGTCATGAAAGACACCCGAGCACTACTGTACAGTAGGCAGTTAGGCACTCAGCAAATGCACAGGACTTCTTCCTCATCCTGTTTAACTTTTTGAGTTTTCAAGTTCCCATTTTCAGTCATTTAATATTTTAATATCTAATGGAAACCTCAGAAATAAGCAGTCCATTTGATATAAACACCCGTCCTTCCTGGTAGTATCAGAAATCCCCTACCAGTGATTGTGAGCATCTTTGTCCTGCATCTCACTGCTATCCATGCCACTGATCTGTTTTCACTGAGCAGCCATTTGTGTTATCAGAATGACTGTGCAGGTATTATAGTGCCATGTGGTGCTGCCATTCATGTACTTCTTTTCAGTGAAAGGGTTAAAGCTTTTTGAAGGTGCATATGTATGTACAGGAGAAAATAATGTGTGTGTATTTTTCAGCACTATTTGTGGTTGGAGGCTAAACTATTTGTGATTTGAGGCTTTAGGACATCATGGACGGTATTCCCTACAGATGATGGAGGTGGAGTGTACTGGATAGATGTCTGCTGAAAGGAGTAAAGGAAAAAGAGAAGACACCAAAATGTAAAAAGAGGGACAAAAAGAATGGCTAGGGTGCTGAAGTATAATCTGTTTAGATAGAATTTTATTCTTTTCTTTCTTCCTTCCTTCCTTCCTTCCTTCCTTCTTTCCTTTCTCTCTCTTTCTTTCTTTCTTTCTTTCTTTCTTTCTTCCTTCCTTCCTTCCTTCCTTCCTTCCTTCCTTCCTTCCTTCCTTTCTTTCCTTCTTTCTTCTGTAGCTAGAGTTTTCCTGCCTGACCCAGTCAGACAAATCTCTCTTACCTGCCAGTCCCACAGTCGCTCAGACCCAACCAAGAAAGCACACAAAAACTTACATTGCTTACAAACTGTATGGCCGTGGCAGGCTGCTTGTTATCTACCTTTTCTATCTTAAATTAACCCATTTCTGTTAGTCTATACTACACGTTGCTTCTCATGGCGGCGGCTGGCGGTGTCTCTCTTTCTGCCTTCCACTTCCCAGAATTCTCTTCTCTGTTTGTCCCGCCTATACTTCCTGCCTGGCTACTGGCCAATCAGCATTTTATTTATACAGAGTGATATCCACAGCACTTCCCCTTTTCTTTTTTGTTAAAAAAGGAAGGTTAACTTTCATATAGTAAAATTACAGATAACAAAACAATTATCAAGCAAGAATTACAGTTACAATATTAAAGAAGATATCCTATCTATCTTATATTTGTGAGTTTAAGGTTTTATATCTAACTTATCTTTTATCATAACTGAGGAAATTATAACTATCTAGTCTTCAACCACATCAAAGACCTTAGAAGGATATAATAGTACCTGAGAACCAGGAGAAGGATGCAAGCAACTTTTGGGAGTCTTGCAGGGTAGACAGAGACAGCTGGCAGCCTGGACAGTCACCTAATGTTCCTTTGTAAAGTTGGGGCATCTGTTTTCAGCCCACAGGACTAGAGTCTCTTGGTCACTTTTTTTAGTGTCCTGTAGAATTTCTGGTAGTTTCCTCTATGAAGCAGGAACCTGAAGGACCATTTTGTCAAGCAAAGTTCAGTGGTCACCTTTCTATGGGTCCTGCATGTCCAGTTGATTGAGCAGTCCAGGCAAGAACAGTTTCTTGCCCAAATGGCTATTTTTGCCAAGGTGAAGATAAACTCCATATGAAGTGTCTTCAATGCCCATCCTCCTCTATGAAGTAAATCGGTGCTGCCAGGAGCAGACATGTCTCACTGTCCAGAAAGTCTAAATTTAAAAAATATTTTAAATGCCATATTCTGTAGACCTTTGAAGTGTTTGAGGATTACCTGTCTATCTGAAACATCTCTCTGTATATCTAGAAGACTTAACTAACATGGCTACGAGTATGATTATCATAGATGACTAATTATTAATCTATTTTTAATTATCCATTTCAATTTAAAATGAGCTGTACAAACATAATACCTTAAACAAGAGTAGAAATATACACACAGTATAACAAAATTAACTTTAAGTTTGTATCATGACTAAAATCTATACCAATGTAAAACATTTTAAATGAGTTGTTGCTCTTTAGAAGTAAGTTCATTAATCTACCCTTTCATCCTATCATATCTATATCATATCCACTTTTTATCTTTAGAACGAGATTGCATTTATAATCAACCTGTTTTAAATAAAATAGTGGTTTTTCTCTGTCCCACACCAGAGGGCTCTTCTGATTTGGGACACAAGAATCTCTTAACCTTTTCTTTTAGCAATATGTCTGGGTTTAGAGAAGGGGTGAGCCAATTCCATCTCCAAAGCCAGCTGGGAATTTGGGTGTAGTTTCTCTTACTACTTCCTGCTGGAGGGGGGCGCTGTATCTTATGGGAACACAAAGAAAATTTTAGGATTATGGAGTAGTCCATTAGGGTGAACCTCTGAGCCTGTTGCCTTGAAACCATTTTGGATGTTGGATCATCTGGGCCATGGTGTCATCGGAGACCTTTCAGGTGGTCTTGGCTGGTCAAACCTGATGTATCTGGACCTGGAACAAATCCACAGCCTCTGGCTTTCTGTGGAAACAAAAGCAGAGACTCTTTTCCAAAGCAACATATCCTTATATCCAAATTTTGAAGTCAAGGTACCTTTAAAATTTACATATTTGTTTAACTCAACAGCTTTTATGATCAAATCTTTTTCTGCAGTTAAAAATTTCAAAGACAAGACAAACCAGATTCTCTGTGTAATATCCATCTTTGTAAGACTGAAACACCACTGTGGCTGCTGGCTCCGCCCACCTCAGCTTCCCAACATGGCGGCTGTACAGTTTACAGCCAGCTCTGGGTCTGGAGCCATGTGTACCATCAACTATCAGAAGCAGTTCTATCAAAGCAGCACATAGCCCAGAACCGCCCCCCTCCTTTGTTTTTTTTAACTCCAAAAGGCTAAATCCACCATGCAGTAGAGCAAAGTGCTGCTTGTAGACTCCTCATTCCCTCCGCACTGCAGGTCAGATGCACATGCCAGGAACCCGCCATAGTAGAAAACACCTCCAGCCGCCGCCATAGTAGCTCAAACCGGCAGGCTGCCACTAACTTGAGAGGGACAACTAGGAAGCTGTTTTTAGTTCCATTTTGGAATCTTTTTTTTGTCAGGTTTTAGGTGGAAACTCTTGCCCCACGTTGGGCGCCAATTGTAGCTAGAGTTTTCCTGCCTGGTCCAGTCAGACAAATCTCTCTTACCTGCCAGTCCCACAGTCGCTCAGACCCAACCAAGAAAGCACACAAAAACTTATATTGCTTACAAACTGTATGGCCATGGCAGGCTGCTTGTTATCTACCTTTTCTATCTTAAATTAACCCATTTCTGTTAGTCTATACTTTGCCACATGGCTTGTGGCTTACCAGTGTCTTTACAGGTTGCTTCTCATGGTGGCGGCTGGCAGTGTCTCTCTTTCTGCCTTCCACTTCCCACTCTTCTCTGTTTGTCCTGCCTATACTTCCTGCCTGGCTACTGGCCAATCAGCATTTTATTTATACAGAGTGATATCCACAGCATTCTTTCTTTCTTTCTTTCTTTCTTTCTTTTTCTGAGACAGTTTCAGGTAACAAGACTGAGGTCAGTCTTGTTACATAACTAAATGTCTTTTGATCTTCCTGCCTCTACCTTCCAAGTGCAGGAATTACAGGCATTTACACCATGTCCAATTTTTTTTTTGTTCTAGCAGCCAAACCAGGGTCTTGGAACTGTACTCTACTGACTGAACTGCATCCTCAGTCCTTTCTTGGAGACTTTGTGGAACATGGACCATTGTCTGCTGTTGGGCTGTGATTGAACCTGTGATGACATAATATATACAACACAGCCCTCTCTGTGCTGTAGCTTCCTCACAGTCTTTTAACTCCTATTATTTACAGCACAGACACTCTCTACTTTAGCAGATGCTGTTTCATTTATTCTCCACTTCCACTCGATGCCTTGTTGATGTCAACATATAAAGCCAAACTTATTTTAATATTTGTATTATATCTATAAAATTAAATATGAGGACAATATTAAATGTTTACTCAAACTCAGAATGAGACCAGTCAAAATGCTGCATTCTTGAAGGTGTGTGTCCTATGAAAGTTGCAGAATGTTTTCCATACTCTCTCACTCATCTGAAGACCAAAGCATTTCCAGAGTAGATCATCTTACTAACTTCTAATTTCTTTTCCACAGGCATATTCTTAGATTTAGTTAACCTGGTCTTTATTTTAGAAAAATACAATGAAATTTACACAACTGTAAGATATATGCAGAGGGCCTAGATCAGACCCATGAAGGCTCCCCGGTTGTTGGTTCAGTCTTTGTGAGCTTCTTTGAGTCCAGGTCAGTTGATACTGTGGGTTTTTTTGTGGTGTCCTTGATACCTCTGGTTCCTACCGTCTTTCCTTCCCCTCTTCCACAGGATTCCCTGAGCTCCACCTAATGTTTGGCTGTGGTCTCTGCCTCTGTTTCCATCAGTTGCTGGGTGAAACCTCTCTGATAACAATTGAGCTAGGCACCAATCTATGAGTATAGCAGAATATCATTAGGAATCATTTCATTGACTTTTTTTTGCCAGTTGTGTTTGGTTCTATTCTAGGTCTCTGGGCCATCCAGCCTCTGTGTTGTGGCCCTCCAGGGAGTGTCAGGTGTGGGATTCCTTTCGTGGTATAGGTCTCAAGCTGGACCAGTCATTAGTTGGCCAATCTCATAATTTCTGTGTGACCTCTAGCCCAACACATCTTGAAGGCAGGACAAATTATTTGTCTAAGGTTTTGTGGCAGAGTTGGTGCCCCAATCCCTCTACTCAAAGTCCTGCCTGCTTAAAAGAGATGACCAGTTCAAGTTTTGTACCCCCATTGCTAGGAATCTTAGCTAGGGTCTCCCCCATATATTCCTGGGAGTTTCAATTACACTAGGTTTCTAGCTCATAGCCTAGATACCTCCCTCCCCCTTTCCAGTGTTCTCTCACAGTACTCTCTCCCTCCATCCTCCCTCCACCTGATACCTCCTGCTCCTAGACCCCATCTAGAACCCTCCCCCTGGCCATCAGTGATGGTCTATTCTATTTCCCCTTCATAAGGAAAAAATTTAATTGGGGTTGCTTGCTTACAGTTGCATACGTCCCCGCCATTATCATCATGTCGGCTAACATGGCAGTGTGCAGGCAGGCATGGTGCTGGCTACTTCTAGATCAAAGGGCATTAGGAAGTGGACTGACTTGCTGAGAGTGGCTTGAGCATATATGAGGCCTCAAAGCCTGCCTCCACAGTGACACACTTCCTCCAACAAGGCCATACTTCCTAATAATGACACTCCCTATGATATTATGGTGGCCAATTACATTCAATCTACCACAATGGATAATATCCACCTATAAATGTGTACATATCATGTTGGTCTTTCTGGGTCTGGGTTACCTCACTCAGAACTATCTTTCTAATTCTATCAATTTGCCAGCAAATTTCCTGATGTCATTGTTTTTAATAGCTGAGTAATACACAGTAGTGTAAATAAAGACTGGTTATTTAAAAGTTTTACTATGGTTTATATTGTGATACTAAAATAACATCTTGTGTATCAACAAAAAGGACCAGATTATGGCTAAACAATGCTGTTTTGTGTATCAGGTTGATAAGGGGTCAGTTGTGATGGTTAATTTTTGTCAACTTGACACAAACTAGAAATACCCAGAAAGAGGTACCCCCAATCAAAGAATTTTATTTGTGATACTTGTTTGAAGGCATGTTTGTGGACATTTTCTTCATTAACAATTGACATGGAGGGCCCAGCCCACTGTGCTTTGTCACCCCTGGGCAGGAGGTCCTGGGTTGTATAAGAAACAAGAAGAGCAAGTCAGGAGGAGCAAGATAGTGAGCAGACTTCATGTATGTTTCCTGCCTCTGTTCCAGCTTGAATTCCTGACTTGGCTTACTTCAGTGATAGACTGTGATCAGAAATGTAAACCAAATGAATATCCCCTCCCTCAGCTGCTTCTGGTCATTATGTTTATCTTAGCATTAGAAAAAAACAAAAAACAAATTTTAAACCAGAAGTGGTCATCCATGCCTGGCACTAGCGTTTTTTCATTTGTTACCCTGTGCTGTCTAGTCGGCTTATTTTTGCCTTATAATAGGGTAATTCCATTTTAACTCTTTTTGTGTATGTTTGTGTATAAGCTTCTACAATGGAGAAAATTTTAAAATGATCCTTTCTTTAATATTATAATTATCATGATATCAGCACATATTAATTGTACAAATTAGTGGGTTTGTTGTAAAATTCTAATATACACATTTGTAGCAATTTCCTCATATTCATCTCTCCTTCACCCTCTGTTTTCCTCTCCTCTTCCCCACGTCCTCACTCCTCCTCCCCTTACCCATTTGTCTAACTTCTATTTTCAGATCATCTTTACTTTCATTTTATTTCCTTCTTTCTCCATTTTTTAAAATGTTTCCACATATGAAAACACATATGTGTTGTGTTTCTCTACATGGCTTTCAATACCATCCATTTTCCTGTGGATGGCTCAAATTCATTTTTCCTTGTGGCTGAATATTACTCTTCTGTTTCATGGGCAATATTTTCTTCATTCATCAATTGACAGATAGTACCTAGGCTGTGCCTTCATCTTGGCAATCATGAATGGTGCTGTAATAAACATTCAAATAGAGGTGTCTCTCTTATAGGACCTCAGTTCCCCTGGATAAATGCTCTTAAGTGGATCATTGTGCTCTCTCTCTCTCTCTCTCTCTCTCTCTCTCTCCCTCTCTCTCTCTCCATCCTTTCTTTGTATCTTTCAGAAAATACATACTGCTATTCTTGGTGGCTATATCAACACACATTTCCACATACCTACAGTGTATATGGGTAGAATTCTGAGGAGGGCATTTCTGATTGTCAATGACTATATTTTCAGTGATTCTAAATTTGAACAAAATGGGGAAGTGCATCCTACGACAGAAATAACTTTAGACGAAAGTGTTTTTGAGGGGTGGAGCCAGTTGAAAGAACTAAGGTGTCTGTGAAGTTACAGTCTATACCCTGGGCAAGATAAAAGGCCATCTGAGTTCCCTCAAACTTCAGCTCTAAGAGGAATGGACAAGATCCAGAAAGCATCATTTTTAGTCATGGCCCTTCACCTAGCCTGTAAGTCATGGAAGAGATACCCCAGGATGTGTGATTAGTGTGCAGGTGTGAGATAACTGGGGCACAGGACCAAATCACGAATGCTGAAACCACAAGCAGGTAGTACAGACCTGGGAAACTAATGACATTTATTATGACTCTACACAGGGGTGAGTGGCCAGCAGCAGGACAGATGTGACCGGCAACAGGTGAGACAAAGTCCCCAATCTCTGACAGTCTGGGAAGGAGGGACTTCAGTTCTGAACTGTACTTATGAGAACAGTGCACTTGACTACTTCCCATGGTACCGGCAGTTCCCTGGTGAAGGTCCTGCATTACTGATAGCCATAAATTCAGTGTCGAATAAAAGGGAGGATGGAAGATTCACAGTCTTCTTCAGTGAAAGCACGAAACAGCTCTCCTTGCACATCACAGCCTCTCAGCCTGGAGACTCTGCACAGTGCTCTCCAGGCACCTGCAGCCCACACCCAAACCTGCAGCTGAGGCTCCAGCAAAACCCTGCTGTGGGGCTGATCCTGACAGAGGTGCAGAGGGGTGTTCATTTGCAAGAGCAGGTGACAGGTGACATAGTGAATGTAAGGATTAGACTCATTCAGGCCACAGACAGTCCAAGGTGCTTTTCTCCAGTCTCCCTTTGCTCCTTGGGCACCAGTAGAGTTTTATATCTATTTCCTAACTAGTTTAATTGACTTGTTTTCCTGAGTGGTTGTAAAAATAGTTCTCTGTGTGGGTGGTTTGTACCAACTTTAAATTATAAGTCCCCATCTCCTTACACTCTCGTCAACAACGTTATTAGTGTATGGTTATTACAGCCCAATGTTGGCAGACTTTGTAACATATGTGATGGAAATCATATAGAATTGTCTGTTACTTCCATTCCCTCTGATGACCTGGGAAGCAGTGACTCATGTGACCTTGAACCTCTTCTACTTATGTTTGTTTTTCCACTTATATTTCCATTTACCTTAAAGAAATTCAAGTATGTACACCAGGAGCCTCTCACATGGATGCAGGTGTGTTTAACAGTAGACCAATGTCATCAGTGGGGGAAGAAGAATTCAATTTACTCTTTTTGTGAAAGTACATAATTTTCACTAAGGAAATGATTTAACAGGTATATTTCATAGAAGAATAAAATAAAATTGGGACTATAAATATTTTTAGCTAACAGAAGCAGTTACAGTCTTTATGGCCATCAGCAGTGCACAGAATGGAAAAAGGACTTCTCATTGCCTAACCGTTTGCAGGGATTACTCACGTAATGCTGCATAAATTCTGACAAGATTTCTGCTGGAAAAAAAAAACTTTTATTAGTTTATAAATTTAAATGTTTTCATGCCATGTAGTTGATGATCGTTTTGTCCCTAACAACCTTGCAAGCCAAGGCAGGAGGAATGCTTTAGTCTAAGATTGAGAGTCTATCCTGAGCAACCTGGTGACTCTCTCTTAGAAAACTGAAACCCAGCTCCACATAGATCCTTTAATAACACATTACAGTAGAGTGATATGTATAGGTATCAATTAGGTCTGTTGTTTTTTTTTTTCTGTTGGTAGGATGGTAGGATTAGGAAGAGGAAACATGCTGGAATTGTTCCACTGACTGTACAGAAGGGCAGATAACAGTGTTGCTCACACATTCATCCCAGGAACCAGTAGAAGCCGTGGGGTGCCACCAATGCAACATGAGCACAAGTGCCTCATTGCAAACATGGCTGGCACATTCAACTGCATAATGTTCAGACACTGTATTTGAATGGTATTAATACATTAAATAAATTGTAAATAATTTTAAAAAATTGTAAATTGCTTCAACTCACCAACCAAAAGCCACAGGCTAACTGGCTGGATCAATAAACAATACCAATTATCATTTGTCTCCAAGAAACACCTCTTTTCAACAAGAACATCAAAAACTGACAGTTAGAGCATTCTCATAGCAGGCCAAGTAAGTCTAATTTCTGAGAAAGTAGACTTCAGACCAAAGCTAGTCAGAGCGTTGAAGAGAGCCACTACATAGTCATAGAGAGTGAACATTGTGCATGTGAGTATGTGGACCTTTGGAGCTCCCAGTCCAACTAAAACACTAAATGACACGAAATGTCACATGGGTCCTAATCAATAATGATCCAAGACTTCAATGCCTCACAGTGACTTTAGCAAGCCCTCCTAAATTAAAAACCAGCAAAGAAATTTCAGAGCTCATGGGTTCTGAAGGCCACTGATCTTGTTTTGGCAGGAGAATCCGGGAAGACAAGGGAAGGCAATACACACTTAGAGAACTCATTAAATCGAACAACAAAGTCTTTTTAACACATGTTAAATTCATACTCTCTACTCTGAGAAACAAATGCCTGATATTTCATTATGAGTGATAGAAGTCAACAAGGAAGGCAACTTTTTTGTTGTTGTTTTTTGGTTTTTGTTTTTTGGTTTTTTGAGACAGGGTTTTTTTATGTAGCTTTGCGCCTGTCCTGGAACTCACTCTGTAGCCCAGGCTGGCCTCAAACTCACAGAAATCCACCTGCCTCTGCCTCCCGAGTGCTGGGATTAAAGGTGTGTGCCACCACCGCCCAGCTAAGGAAGACAATTTTTAAAGAGCGTAAAAAAAATTAATGAACTCTAACATCCTATGACCTTGAGATTTGTTTCCAGTCATTATATGTTAAAACTTACTCAAGTTGGACTCAGTGGCATTGCCCTGTAGTTTTAAATGACGTGTGCATCTAAGACAGAGGATTGCCAGTTTTAGGTCACCTGATGTAACATCTGCTGTCTGCCTAAAATAAAACAACAAAGTTAAAAAGCTGGAAAGTTCACTGACACACTGGGAAATTATTTTTGCAATGCATACTTTTTTACTTTCTTTTAAGAAATAGAATCTTCCCGTGCTGTTCAATCTCACCTCACTCTATTATTACTCTGTGCTCAAGTGGTCCTCTTTTCTCACCATCCCAAGTTACTATAGGCAAGAGCCACAATGTCTGTTTCTGCAATGTGTGTTTCTGAAATGGATCCAAATACAGAGTATGTAAGAAGTTTTTAAAACCAGTAAGAAAAGAAATAATCAATAAAAAAGTTAAAGCTTAGGTACATCACAAATAATTTTCAATAAATAAGCATATAAACAAATACAGCATTGTTTTTCATTAGGAAAATGAAATTCCAGACAAGCATATGTGTGCCACCTGTGTTCTTCTGAGCATCCAGAGACTATTAGTGTAATCGTGAGGAAATGACACCAAGAAGTTCAGGAAAAATAATGACTATCTTTTGTTTTGTTTTGTTTTGTTTTGTTTTGTTTTGTTTTGTTTTGTTTTGTTTTGTTTTGGAGACTGGGTTTCTCTATGTAGCCCCAGCTTTCCTAAACTTGCTCTGTAGACCAGGCTGGTCTCAAGTTCAGAGATCCACCAGCCTCTGACTCCTGAAAGCTGGGAATAAAGGTGGCTGCCACCACCACCCAGCTAATGACTATCACTAAAGAAGATACATTTTCTAGAAACTTCTATCCTCAAACCCACATGAAGAGAAGTCAGAGCAGAAATTAACCACAGACCTGAACTTTGAAGAAAAGAAAGGTTTTAGTGAGAAAAATAAAGTGGAGTGTTTAATTACTATTAGCATGTATGAGAGACTACAAAACATATTTCAGAATCTGTCTAATGCAGACATAATAACCTCTATCTGATAGTTCTTACTTTTCTCAGTTTGGGTGTTTAGTATTGAGACTCAGCTTTCTATGACTTTGAATAGTAGAACCTCTGAGTTTTATTGTCAGCCAGAATGTAGCACCCTAATAGTTCCTAATTGTGTGTGTGTGTGTGTGTGTGTGTGTGTGTGTGTGTGTGTGTGTGTGTTGAGAAGCAGTGGCCCAGAGCAGGGTGGTTGGATGTCTCAGTAATAGTGACATTATTGGATGTATTTGTCCCTAAGAGAATGGAGGAAAAGAGGCCAAGCCTAAATACATACTGCCATACTGCCCAAGGATCAACAGATCTCATGACCGTTATCACTGTTAGCAGTGCTGAGTGTCTCAGGAGTCTCTTCTGTACTCCTGGGCTGTGAAGTACAAGGAGCCAGAGGTAAGGTTATCACAGGAGCACACAGGGCACATTTCCCTGCCAGGACCTCTGTCCCCTGCCTTTGCCAGCCCGCCCACAGTGCTGTCCCATCAAATCATAGCATGGTGATGCTCTACACTTCCTCTAAGTCATGACTCAAATGCAACCACCTGGGAAGACTTTGTTTAAATCTTTGCATTTTCCTTCCTTGAAAACCAGGTTCTAGCATAATCCGAATGTGGAAAATTAAGTGATTTTTTTTATAGTTTTTATTTATATCTCAAATACTTTTATTGGTCTTAAAGAAATAGCACCCAGAGTAATGAACTTCTGAAGGAGTTAGAAAGAGGGATATGTGTGGACGGGAAAGTATACAGCCCCCTGAGATGGAAGCTTCTAGTTCCTAGAGGATGAAGAGAACTGGCTAGAAGGTAACAATGTGGCTATTAACAGGACCTACAGAGGAAACAGGGGGACCCAGAGACCTGCAAAAGACTCAGCTCAGAATCAGTTTCGTGAACTCCCAGCCTAGGGTGTCTCCCATCCCTCAGGGATAAAGTTTTACTTCCTCCTCCTCTGAGGCTCATCTTCTGTCTTTCCCTGACATCCAGGCCTTTGTCTGTCTCAGGGAATGTACTCTGCAAAATCCTAGGTGACCACCAGCATTACTGTTGTGCCCCCATCCCCTTTGCCCCTCTTCTAACACCTTGACCCCGCCTTTCAGCCCCTTCTGATGTCATACCACCTGTTCTGATACTCTACAATTTTCTGTTTCTTTTCCATTTTCAGCCTTCCACTAAGATCTCTTTTTTCTTGCTCCTGCCCCTTTTCTGGTTCTATGGCCAATGACATTCCTCCACATAGCTATGTATATATAAACATTAATCTAGGACCTGTACATGAGAGAACACATGCAATATTTGTCTTTCTGAGACTCAACAGGAAGGAATTTTTGACTGAACCTCTGCCACCAGGGGTCTAAGTAAAGTATTTTGATATTTAGCTGATCTCCTGGCTGCCCTCTAGTGCTTATGGGTTAAATTGTGCTATCCTCAATGATCTGAGTTTAGTGACAATAATGTCAGGCAGGAGTCAGGGAGACAATTGTGATGTTTGATCTACAGCTGTCAGATTATTTCCGTGATTCATGTAGAAGTGCCAAATATTATCCATGGATGTTTGGGGGCTGTAGAGCAGAAAACTGCTTAAGATATGGAATTTAGTCTTCTTGTCCAAGGTGGGACACTTTTCATTGCTAAGTAAAATTTGTGCCTATATTCTGTCCCTCTTTATACTCCAGAAATATCCTGATGTGTAGGAACAAGTCACTGATGGAGAAGAAGCTGCTGCAGGTAACTTGGCATAGTGAGCTCTGCCTCTGACCCTTCCAATATAATCCATGGTTTTCCCATTGGTGGGAAAAACAGATCACAGATGCCAGTGAGAATCCATTAAAGCTGTCCTTAGGATGCACTTCCAAGTAGATCTCAGAAGACTCCCCATGAGCTTTGTCTTATGGGCAGACACTGTAACCTCAGTATGTGCCTGCTAGTCTTTAGTGGAGGATACAGTAAGCAGGCCAGCAAGTGTCTGAGGTACTAGAGCTACTGTGCTGTGTGATTTCCATGTGTTTTCCTGTTTAGTGCTTACTGGACAAGCCAAAGTTCTTGAAGCTTCCCTCCTTGAATAGCTTAGTGACATTCCAGAGACTAAGATTTGGGTTGAAGCTCTGGACCCACCACTGATTATCTGAGGGAAATTTGCCAGATGCTTCATGATTTTCATGCTTGATTTCCTTATTCCTAATGTGATTGTTGGTAACGTCTACTGAAAAGTTCTTTATGATGATAAATGAAGTGATGGCTGCCAGTGCTTACTATTAGCCCATGCCACAAAAGTGTACAAAGTTATTTACAGAAAGGGAAATTATATTTGTTAAGGAATGAATGCTTTGCCTGGTGCCACAAAGTGCCTGTCACAGCAGAACTTTCTTTCCTCGAACTCATATTTAGAGACTGCCGTCAGCTCTTACAAGAAACTGAGTTTGTTGTCTTAGTAAGTGACACCCTTGTGCTTGCTTTCATTCTTCTTTAATTATCTGTTTAGTTGAATTCCCACAAAAGACAGGATTAAAATTACTAAGAAAATCTTATTTTTAATCAATATGCACAACAATGTGTTTCTTTATGAATTTTCATATACACATATCTCTGTATGCTCATATTCACCTCATCGCCATCACTTGTTCCAATCCACTTCTGCCAGGCTTCTCTATTCCTTCAAGTATTCCCAACCTATGTACATCCCTCTCTCTCTCTCTCTCTCTCTCTCTCTCTCTCTATATATATATATATATATATATATATATATATATATATAAACAAATTTACATATTACATTATATAAAATTACAAATATACATATTACATTATATACACATGATATATAAACAACCTACTGGGTCCATTTAGTATTTTCTATATCTATATGTGTTCAGGCCTGAGAAGTCAGGATTGGAAAACCTATATTGGGCTTGTCCCTGGAAGAAACTGATTGTAACTCTGTGATTATACCTCTGTTGACAGGTTTGACCACCTGTAGTTCTTCATCTTTGAATTGAGCCACATGTACTCTCCCTTATCTATGTTGGCATGGTGGTATTATCATGATGTTAGTTTTGCTCAGGCAGCCATATTTTTTAGATTTATGGGTGCATTTCCCTTGTCATTTCTAACAGAACCTATCTAGCAGCAGGCATTCTAGTCCTCTGTCTCTTACAATTTTTCTGCCACCTCTTTTGTGATTCTCTTGAGTCTTAGATGTAGGGGCTGTATTGCAGATTTTGCAACATGGGGTCTCTTACTCTTTGTATTTTGACCAGTTGTGGATTCCTAACCCATGGGGAAGAACAATGTACATAGATTTGTCTTTGGGGATTGTCTTGACAGTTAATAGGTGTAGAGATGTCCAGCCTACTATGGGCCAAACCATCTGTAAGTAGGTGGTCCTAAATTGCATAAGAAAGCTACATGAGTATAAACTGACTTCAAGCCAGATAGTAAGTCACATTCTCCTATGTCCTTGCTGTATATCTTTAGCTATAAAGTGCATTACTTCACTAGGGGTAATGCTGTATAGAATAGCAAGCAGTCCTGGTTTCAAGTTTATGAACTGATTCCTTCAGTGATGGACTTCGTGATTTGGCACCATAAGCCAAAATGAAGCTTTTCCTCTCCCAAATTGTGTTTTGTCAAGATATTAGCCAAAGCAACAGAAAGGAAGCTAAGATACCAAGTCCAGTAAATGTTGTCAGTATGTGTACAGGTGTGAGCCATCCACTGAAGCATGAGAAACCTACAAATGTCTACACCTCCAAAGAAGAGTAGTTTCTCCGCCTCCTGTCAACTGATCATAGTTCTCTGCATTAGTAGGGCCTATAGAGCACCTCCCATTTGTGTGTGAATTTGGCTGGCTTAGTCTCATGTAAGTAATTCTCATGTAACTAACCATATACATCAGTTGAAGGAGAACACCACATGATCACTTGTTCTCTGCATTTTTTATTGGTTGTAGTTATTGTTTGATAAGGGGTGAAGGCTACACTTATCTGTGTGTACAATGATAGATATTTAGAATGTAATTAGGGATTATGCTGGTTTAGTACAGTGGTGGTTGTAGGTTCTCCTCCAAGACACCTAACCTCACTAGCCCTGGGTAGTTGGCTATGTTCCCAGTACCAGGCTTGATTATCCTTTTGTTGAGTTGTTTCTTATGTCCAATTAGAGAGCTTTTGGTTGTCACCAACATATGAGTACTAATATTGCAAAAATATATAAATTTAGGGTTTTTTGTTTTGTTTTGTTTTGTTTTTCGAGACAGGGTTTCTCTGTGTAGCTTTGACCTTTCCTGGATCTTGCTCTGTAGACCATGCTGGCCTCGAACTCACAAAGATCCACCTGGCTCTGCCTCCTGAGTGCTGGGATTAAAGACGTGTGCCACCACCGCCTGGCTAAATTTAGGTTTTTATTCCATATCGATGATTGTAGTTTATAGGTATAACAGCTGCGTAGAATAATTGGTTGCTTCTCATCCTTGGAAACTTTCATGTCACTTTCTGGTACCATGAAAGTTAATCATCAGGAAAGGGGGCTTCCAGTCGGATCAAGCTGGGTGGGATCCTTTGGGTCCTGTATGATGTCATCAGCAATAGAGACTCAATGATATTTCTGGGATGCAAACAGGTCAAGAGTAATAGTCTATAATGCTTTAGGAGTCTCTTGAAATTTTCTGACCAACAGCTGAAATGAGGAATTCCCATGACTGGTATTGAGGTTTTTGTTTGATTAAGGTATCTATGGCTCTTGTGAAGAGTACTGTCAGCACAAATGGAAACATTTAATTTATACTATGCATGTAAGGGTATGCACACATATACCTATACTTACATATTTTATTTCTTTTTAGCCAAATAGATACTGATATGACTCCTTAAAACTTTTTAAAATGTGATTACTCTAATTTCATCCCCCCTCCATCTCTCTCCTATGTTGACCTCCCTTCACCTCCTCTAATTTTTCCTATCTCTCCCATTAAATTATGCTGACCTTGCTTCCCCAACCACATGTTCCCTTTATACCTTTCTGGCTTTTGTGGTTACTCCAGGTTATATATTTCAATTTAAAGATTTGGAGTTAAGAGCCTCTACAGTTTCCATTGGAGTTAGGTGTTCAGTTGCAGAGTATGTGCTATTTGTCCTTCTAGGTCTTTGTCAACTCAAAATAATTTTCCTAGTTCCGCTGATCTACCTGCAAAGTTTATGATGTGGTTTTTCTTTATATTAAAGAATATTCCACTATGTATAGGTACCACATTTTCTTTATTCATTCATCAGTTGAAGAACATTTATGTTGTTTTTATATCTTAGTAACTGTGAATAGAGCAGCAATGTATGTAGCTAATCAAGTATCTGTGG
The DNA here is from genome assembly GCF_903995425.1 of Onychomys torridus. Taxonomy (NCBI): domain Eukaryota; kingdom Metazoa; phylum Chordata; class Mammalia; order Rodentia; family Cricetidae; genus Onychomys; species Onychomys torridus. Next base: position 42,138,792 of record NC_050451.1, read on the forward strand.
AGTAGGATGTAGAGCTCTTTGGAAATATACCAAGAAGTGGCACAGCTGGGTCCTATGGTAGAATTATCTTTAGTGTTTTGAAGATTCTCCATACCTGGTCCAGAGTAGCCACACCAGTTTGCATTCTTCCAAGAGTGAATATGGGTTGCCACCCCTCACACCACCTCCCCAGCTCTTGTTGTCAAGTGTTTTATTGATTTTAGATACTCTGATTGGGGTGAGGTGAAATCTCAAAGTTATTTTAATCTGCATTTCCCTTATTGCTGAAGATGATGACTAATTTTGAGATTTTTTTAGTCATTTTTATTTCTTTTGAGAACTCCATCTAGACAGTCTTGTCTTCTGACCATCTGCATTTTCTTCACCAGGAAGAGATGGAGTGAAAGGCTGGTTTAGTGAGGCTTGAGATGGCCCGAAGTCACGTTTGTTGGTGCTGTCAGTCCACTAGGGGGCACTGCAGGGTTCCTAGAAATTTTTTCTTAAGTTGCCTAGAGGTTTCAAGAGACATAAGGCAATCAACCCACAAAACAAGGAGTAGGGGTCACTGTGTGGAGTTCACCAGATGTTTAGTTCCTAATCATTCTATATAAAACCACATATATCTAGAGCCTGTTCACTGGATCCTGTGTGTTTATAAATCTATTTTAAGAACAATTCTCTGAACAGATGTAAGCAAAATAGAATCTCACTGGGCATTATGAGGGTGGACAGTCAAGAGATAATATTTCCACTGCTTTCTCTTTTTTTAGTTTTATGTTTAAAATTTCCCAAATTCAAAGAAATAGAAATTATTCAAATAACCTTTATATCATGTATGTATGATATCTTTCTCTTTCATCTATCTATCTATGTATCTTTCATCTATCTATCTATCAGATACTTTATTAGCTAGCTAGATATCTACCTATACTCTAAACTAGAAAGAAAAATAATAACTACTTATGAAGAAAACTGGAAAATACAAGGTATGAAAAAGTAGAAGGTGGGGGCCTTGCTGAACTTGAGCAGGCATTCACAGCCTGGTCAGAACTGGCTGTGTTTTCCTGTACAGCTGTGGAAAAGAGTTGAGCAGAAGGCAAGAGATAGAAAATAAATCATACTGAAAACACCAGCATGCCTCATTTTTCCTTATGACCAATAAGGGAACATTTTTGTATGCACATGATGATCTGATAAGCTCAAGAAATTCTTTTTATTCCTTACAGTGTATTGCATGCTGATTTGTCACATTGTGTGATTTAAGATGCCAGGCTTTTCTCACTGTGTATATTAATTACACTGAAGGGTGGTCCCAAGCCCAGGAGTACATGGCCAGGATAGAATGAACCCAGTGGTGCTTTGTATCATATTGCTTAGTTTGGTTTTTTTCTTTTTCTTTTTTTTAGTCTTACTGGTCTTTTATCTATATTTTAAATTTATTTTTCCTCTTGTGCTTTACGGGTTCTGGGTGTTTGTATTTCTTTATTATTTTTTTAATTCTGGTGTGCTTGTTTGCCTGTCTGTTTCCTTTCTAAAGAGAGAGAGAAAAAGAGATGGGGGACATGCTGTTGGGTGGGTGAAGAGATCTAAAGATCTGGGAGGAATTGAGAGATGGGAGACCATGATCACAATATATTGTATGAATTTTTTTTTAAGTCAAACAAATCTTGCTAGGATTCTGCAAAGCTCTTCTAACCCACTGAAGCCATCAGTTTTCCCACCAGTATTCTGCACTGATGAATTCTCCTTCCTCATATTTTTTGCCCAAAACTCCCCTAAATGTTACATTAGAAGTATAGTGTCCTGGAATCTCCATATTGTCCTCCACGGTTGTGAAGTAATTGCCATGCAAAGTCATGAGGTGGAGGTGGGTGGAGTTTCTTGTTCAGATGAAAGAGGAAATAGTGATTTGGAGAGAACCTATTGTGTGTAAACACAAGTGTGTCTGGGCACAAGACTTGACACCCCTCAGAGCAGGAGAGAAGGCACCCCAGCAACTGAACAGGAGGCATGGAGAGGAACCTGGGAGCTGTGCTGGGGATTCTGTGGGTGCAGATTTGCTGTGAGTTGTGCTCACCTAAGCTGCTTTAGGGATTCTCCAGAAATGTCAGTGGTGGAGAGGGTTGAGCCAACCCAAAGCTCCTGTGCAGTCATCCTCATGGCGACTCCTGGGACATTAGACAGGTGTGGATGAAAACCCCTCACTCATTCTGGTTTGCTTTTGTTTCCCAACAAGGGTGAGAGGAGTTGAGGTGAAGCAGAGTCCTTCAGCACTGAGTCTCCATGAGGGAACTAGTTCTGCTCTGAGATGCAATTTCTCTAAAACCATGACAACTGTGCAGTGGTTCCGACAGAATCCCGGAGGCAGCCTCCTCAGTCTGTTCTTCATGGCTCCAGGTACAAAGGAGAACGGGAGGTTAACGTCAACATTCGACTCCAAGGAGCACTACAGCACCCTGCACATCAGAGATGCCCAGCTGGAAGACTCAGGCACCTACCTCTGTGCCGCTGATGCATGGTGCTCCCAGCAAGCCTGCAGCCTAGCTCCAAACTGCATCTGGGTGTGCAGCTACAGCCCTGCCACAGGGAGACTCAGCAGGAGGCTTTGCACAGCTGTGTCTCTATCAGATCTCCACCAATTACAGAGAAGGAAGGTGTGAGGAAACACAAGAATACCACAGCAGAAATTCACACCTAAATTCTGCTGATGTGATATTGACTTGTAGAAGGATGAATGTTCAGAAAGAGCAGCCCACATGACTAATATGTACACTTTATTTTATCACATTCTTGTGCTAATATCATAAAATATAAATACCTCTTGCACACTCCAGAATCATTTTGGTCTTTTCTCAAAACTGGAAACTGAGAGCAACTTGTTTCATCCTGTGTTTAGAGAGAATGAGACAACACTTGCAGACAATCTGCTCAATATGATCAGTTCCCTCCCTCATCTCCTTCCAGATCCTCCCCATCCATCTAACTCCACCCCTTCTTTCTCTCTCTTTAGAAAACAAACAAGCAAATAAATAAACGAATCAGAATAGAACAAGACAAACCAAAAAAAAGCATGAGAAGCACATATTCATGCAAAGACATATACATACACAAAAAATCTGTAAAAATCACAAAACTGGAAACCATGATATTTAAGCAAGTCCCCAGTATGGCAAAATAATGCCCACATAAAGCATTATGAGAAAAAAAAACCTCTAAAACTACCATTGAGTTCATTTGAGTTGGCCATCTACTGCTGGGCATGAGGCCTGCCCTCAGGTGTAGTTTGTACAACCAATAAAACTCTGCTGTCAAAATTTAAATTTTCCTTTGTGAGAGGTTGTCAACTGGCAATAGCTTCTTAATTGGGGATAAAGGATCATGTCCACTTCCCCCACAAGCACTGGGACCCCATCTGTATTGGACCTGTGCAAGCCCTGTGCATGCTGCACCATCTCTGTGAGTTCATATGTGAGGCAGTCTTAATGTTTTCTGAAGGTCATTATTACCTCAGTGCCTTTTATCTCCACTGACTTTTATTCTTTTTTTCTTTTTTTTTTTTAATTTTTCAAGACAAGGTTTCTCTGTGTAACAGTCCTTGTTATCCTAGAACTCCCATTGTAGACCAGGCTGGCCTCAAATTCACAGAAATCCACCTGCCTCTGCCTCACAAGTCCTGGGACTAAAGGTGTGAGCTGCCACTGCCAGGCTCCACTGACTTTTACAATCTTTTTTCTTCATCTTCTCAATATTCTATGATCATGAGGGGAGAAGTTCAGTGGAGACATTTTATGTAGGACTGGGTGTTCCAAGGTCTCTCATTCTCTGCACATTTTCCAGTTGTGGAGTTGTGGGTCTCTATACTTGTAGCCATCTACATCAATTTAAAGCTTCCCTGATGATGGATGAACAAAACACTGATCTATGGGTATAGCAGAACATTGGTAGAAGTCATTAAATTGCTACGTATTTTTAGGAGAACAATAATATCTGGGTTTCCCTTAGGTCCATGGCCTATCTAGTCTCTGGTTCTTTGCCATGGGAGCAGATCATGCATGAATTCCATCTCATGGAGGGGGTCTTAAGTCCATTCAGAGTGTGGTTGGTTACTCCAATATCATTTGAGCCATTATCATGCCAGCGTATCTTACAGGTAGATCACCATTGAAGATCAAAGAATTTATAGCTTGCCTGGTGTTTACTTTTCTCCTCTAGCAGTTTTCAGAGTACCTTCCTGTATCACCTTGGCTTCTCCATGTTCAATGAGATATGTAGGTGTTGTCTTCAACAATAGTACCTTACCATCCATTTGTGGAGCACAACCAATAGCCTGATTTGTTTGAATGTTTCTATGGGGCCACATTGGATGACAAACATTCTTGGCACTGGAGGTTTCTGTTGATGTCTAGTTGGTGCCTTGTCTCTCTGCTATTGGTGTTTTCATTTAGATTTCTTTCATATATATGAAACATTATATGTGTATATATGTGTGTATATGTATGTGTGTGTGTCTTTCCACTATAGCAGGTTTCCATATGATCTCTCATATGGAGCTTAGTTTAGCTGTCTCTCCCCATTCTCTCTCTTGCTCTCCCTTCCCTCCTCAGTTCTGCCCCTCCCCTTCTTTACTGCCTATTCTATTTTTCCCTTATTCAGGAAATCCTTCCCTCTCCCCTAGTCCTCTACTCTATTCCTAACTTCTGTAGGTATACAAATTGTGGAAGACTATTGAAGGGTTATAAGATAATATCCACATTAAAGAGAATATATACTATTTTTGGGGGGGTCTTGGTTATCTCACTCAGGATGATTTTTTTTCTAGTTCCATCCATTTACTTGTGACTTTCATGACTTAATTGCTGAGTAATATTTCATTGTGTAAATGTACCACATTTTCACTGTCCATATTTTGATGGGCATCTAGGCCGTTTCCAATTTCTGGCTATTATAAATAGAAGAGCAATGAATATCAGTGAACAAGTGTCTCTGTAATAGGGTATCGAGTCCTATGAGTATATGCCCGAAAGTTGGATAGCTGAATCTTGAGGTAGATCTATTCCCATTTTTCTAAAGAATGAACACACTCATTTCCATAGTGACTCTTGAAGTTTGCACTCTCACCAGCGATGGAAGGAGTGTTCCTCTACCTTAAACCAGCGTAAGATGCCATTCGTTTTGTGGATTATGGCCACTCTGACAGGTGTGAGATGAAATTTCACGGTCCTTCCAATGTGTATTTTCTTGGTGACTAGGGATATTGATCATTTCTCTAAGTGTTTCTCAGGCACTTGTTTCATCTTTTCAGAACTCTTTGTTTAGCTCCACGCCCATTTTTAATTGGGTTTTTTCTTTTTATGATGTTTAGACTTTTTAGTTCTTTATATATTTTAGATATTAGCCCTATATCAGATGTATCATTGGTAGCGATACTTTCCCCTTCTGTAAACTGACAATTTGTTCAAATGATCATGTCCTTTGCTCATACATAAGCTCTTCAATTTCATGAAATTCCACTTATTGAGTATTGTTTTTAGTGACTGTGCTATTGGTATCCTGTTCAGAAAGTCTTTTCCTGTGCCAATGAGTCCAAGACTATTCCACATTTCTCTTCTATTAGATTCAGAGCATCTGGAAGTATGTTGAGGTCCTTGATCCATTTGGACTTGAGTTTTGTACAGGGTGATTAAAATTATTCTACTTTCATTCTTTTACAAGTAGCCATTCGGTTGGCCAGCATCATTTGTTGATGATGCTGCCTTTTTCTGGTATATATTTTTTACTTCTTAATCAAATGAGGTGTTCTTAGGTGTGTGGTCTTATGTTTGGGTCTTCAGTTCTTTTCCATTGACCAGCATATCTGGTTTTATGCTAATACCATTCTGTTTTTTTCTGACTACAGAATTGTAATACTATTGAAATATGGAATGGTGATATTTTATGTAGTTCTTTTATTATTCATCATTGTTCCAATTATCCTGAATTTTTTGTGCTTCCATATGAGGGAGAAAAATAGTTTTTTTTTTCCTATTTCTCTGGAGAATTGTGTTGGAATTTTGAAAGAGATTGCATTGACTCTATTAACTGCTTTTGGTAGGATGGCTGCTTTGCTAAATTAATCCTACCAATCCATGAGCTTGGGAGATATTTTCATTGTTTGATTCCTTCTGTTTCTCTCCTCCATGTTTTAAAAGTGTTCATATATAGTTTTTCAGTTGCATGGTTAGAGATTGTCCTAGATATTTTATTATTCTTTCAGGCTATTACGATAGGTGTTGTTTCACTGATTTCTTTCTGATGTTTTTAGATTTAACAGGTTTTTTTCCCCCATGAGCTATCAATTTTTGTCTTTGTGTGTAATACCTGAGATTCCTTCTTTCATGTCTTCTGCTTTGTTGGTGAAGCTTACCTCTGAGTCTTTGGTTTGATTTCCTAAATTTTTAATTTCCAGGTTTAGCTCAGGTTGGATTTTCTTTAGCAATTCTATTTCTACTTGCACATCTTGAACTGGTTTTTTTTTTCCATTTTATTCCACTGCTTGTTGATGTTTTCACAGACTTAAGAGTTTATTCATATCCTCTTTAGGATAAAGTTCATATTTACTTTTGATCTCCTCGTCTTGTGATTCAGCTCTATTGCATTTTCAGGATCTGTTGTAAGTAGGGTTACTGGGTTCTGGCAGAGACATGTTGAAAACAACATATCCACATTGTCAATAAGAACTCACTGAAGTAGAAAGAACATTGCAACTAAAAGCGCATGAGAGACCTCAAGAAGCCTTTTCCCGAATGCCATAACTCTCCTGGACAATTACTGACCTAAGTGTGTGTCTTCAAGAAAAGGAAGAGTTGCTTGATGAATGATCTGAGCATTCTGAGATATGGGAGTGGGTTAATAAATACAGTTCTAGACAAAACAAGTGTTAGACACACACACATACACACACTTAGGACATATCACATAAACACATGGACAAAAAATATTATGTATATATGTTTGTATATGAAGCATTATACATATGCTTTGTTAGAATTAAAGATAGGAAACAGGCTCACTAGTGTGTATAAATGCCATTATTGGTCTCTCTGCACTAGAATGTACTTGATATAACATATTACTTTTTCATGTGTCTGAGTCCCTCACAGTGTCAAAAAACAGTTAAGCAGAGGCCTCACTGGTTAAGAGTGCAACCACACGGTGGTAGTAGACCTCAGCTGCTGGGGAGTATGCAGAGGATTCACTTCCTTGTGCTGATTGTGCAGGCTTAGTGCAGAAGCACAGCCTTTTTCTCAGTGGCTGACTGGATGACATAAGAGGTAGAATTGTTCCTGAGAAAGAACAACACCCTGGTAGCTGTAGCTGACTTGCTAGTCATCACAATCTAAACTGTATCTTAATTTAATTGAGAATAACAATGAAGACATATGTTCCTCCTTTATTCATGTTTCTGTGGCTGCAGCTGGATGGTGAGTTAAGATTTTAGGACCACAGGATACTCAGTGGGCATTTCTGAGACATCTAGGATGAAATCTATTTTATTTAGATTTTCTCTAGTAGAAAAAGAGAATACTGGAAAGTGACAACATGACAATCTTTTTCCTTTCTTTCCATCTTTCTGCACAGGGGTGAGCCAAGGTGAGCAGATAGAGCAGCATCCTTCCACCCTGAGAGTCCAGGAGGGAGCCAGCGCTGTCATCAACTGCACTTACACAGACAGTACCTTGTACTACTTCTCTTGGTATAAGCAAGGGCCTGGAGAACATCCTCAGTTCATTATTGACATTCGTTCAACTGTGGAAAGAAAGCAGGAGCAAAGACTGATCCTTTTACAGGATAAGAAAGCCAAACACTTCTCCCTGTACATCACAGACACCCGGCCTGAAGACTCTGCCATGTACTTCTGTGCTGCAAGGGCACACTGCTCCACATGCACCTGCAGCCTGTCCTCAAACCTGCCACAGGGCCTGGAGCCCTGTCCACATCCTGTGTCACAGGCCTTCAGTGTGGCATGTACCAGTTGTTAGTTGACAAGTGCCAACTACAGTGTGGTCATTAAACTCACAAAATAAGAAGGTTAGCTTTGAGTCACTCTGAACAATTTAGAAGAGTTATCTCCTTTGTTTTTAAAAAAAATTATTTAAAAATTAAAATATAATTGTATCATTCTCTTTTCTCTTTCCTTCCTCCAGTCCTTTCTATATCCCTTTCCTCAATACTTCTCAAATCCATAGTCTCTTTTTATTTAACTATTATTATTATGTATATGTATAAATACAATCAGCTGTGTCTGATTACTACTGCTTATATGTATAAATTTCAAGGCTGACAACTTGGTATAGGGTAGCAAATTAGGGGGATTATCCTCAGGGATGAATAATTCTCCCTCTCTCCTGTAATTGTCTGTAGTTCTTTATCTAGAGAGTGGGCCATCATGAGACTGGAGCAATAAGCTAGAAGGTGGAATCAAAAGACTACTAATACGAAAAAATAAATGAAATTATCAGGTGATGTGACATTATATATAAGAGATCCCAAAAACTCTACCAGAAAATTTCTACAAATTATCAATGAGTTCATCCATGTAGTAGGATGACAAATATACTTACAAGTATCAGGAGCCTTTCTGTACACCATCAACAATCATGCTGAGAAAGAGATCATTCACACATGCCCACTCACACTATAGCTTCAAATATTAAAATATCTAGGAATAAACCCAACCAAGGAAGTTAAATACTTAAACATGAAAAACTTTTAAATCTCTGAATAAACAGGGTGAGAAAGACACTAGAAATGGAAAATCCTCTCATGATCATGAATTAGTAGAATTAATATTAGTAGAATTAATATTTGTGAAAACGACCATTTAACTAATAGTGATTTAAAGATTCACTGCAATCTTGTTCTAAGAATTAGACAAATCAATGCATAAGAAACACTTATCACTGCCTAGCATCCAGCACAGGCATGGGATGTTAGCTATTATTGCTATTGCTTCTGTTATTGTTCAACTGTGGCTCCCATTTTCATCAATATAGATTAGTCATGGTGATTGCAGTGTCTGTGTCCTATTTGCCACTGAATTCTCTTGTCCAACCACATCAGGGTCAGGTCAGACTGATAAATTATTTGTAGAAGATTTTAAAAATGATTCAATGCAATCTCAATCAAAACACCACAATGTCCTTCACAGAAATAAGAAATAAAACATCTGAAGATTCATATGGAAGCACTCAGAACACAAAATAGACCAGAATGAAGGAGAAATGCCCCATGGCATATAATAGTTAAAACACTGAGTGTGCATAAAGTATAACAAAAACTGAAAGAGGAAACAGTCTAACATGTCATCATGATAAAAGTCCTAGAGAATGTAGGGCTAGAAGTTACATACCTCAACACAGTAAAACTATATGTGAGAAGCCCATAGCCAACATCATCCTAAATGAAGAAAAGCTTGACTCATTCTCTTCTATGTCAGGAATGAGAGACAGACATCTGCTAGTCCCATTCCTTTTCAACATTGTGCTCAGAGTACTAGTTGAAGCAATAACTCAAGAGAAGGAAATTAAAGGGATACAAACAGGTAAAGACAAAGTCAAACTATACATATTTGCAAATTATACGATACTGTACATTAAAGATCCCCAAATTCTACCAGAAAACTTCTAGATAGGACCAAAACATTCAACAATATGGAACTATCCAAAATCAACTTATACAAATCAATAGGTTTCGATATCCCACCAACAAACATGCACAGAAAGAGATCCTGGTCACATGCCCATTCACAGTAATATCAAAGAAAATAAAATATCTATGAATAACCCTGACTAAGGAAGTGAAAGAATTCTGCAAAGGAAACTAAGCCTCTGAAAGGGAGATAGAGAAAAATCAATAGAAAGTGGAATGATATCCCATGATCATGGATTGATAGAATTTAGAGATTCAGTGGAATCCTAATCAATATCCCCATCTCATTTTACACAGAAAAGGAAAAACACTATTCTCAAATTCATATGGAATTACAACGGAACTGAATAGACACTACAATCATGAGCAAAAAGAACGTGATGGTGGAGATTACAATTTCAGATCTTAAGATACATTACATAAAATATGGTACTATCATGAAACCAGTTGTGCAGACCAATGGAGGAAAACTGAAGGCCCACATGAGCACATGTAACTTCAACCACTTAATATTTGACAAATACAGCAGATCATTTGATGGAAAGGGGGGAGACATCTTCAATGATTGGTGCTGGTAAAACTGCATATCTACATACAGAAGAATGCAAATAGAGTGGTATCCATCTATACATAGCACAAAACTAGTCCCAACTAGATCATAGACCTAAATGTAAAACCCAGAACATTGAAACTGCCAGAAGAAAATAGAGGCAATAGCTTACATGATGTAGGGGAAAGGACTTTCTGATAGGTCTCCATTTGTCCAATTGAAAAGTAGGAGTTTATGAAACTGAAAATCTGCACAGTTAGGAAACAAATAACAGGATGAAGAGGCAGCCCACATAATGGGAAAGAATCTTTGTCAGATATGCATCTGACATGATTAATCTCCAGAATATACAAAGACATAAAAAGTAAGATAAAATTTAAAAAGACACATTCAAAAAATTGACACGAGACCTGAATAGAGAGTTCTCAAAAGAAACAAAAACAAAAAAAGACTAAAAATATCTAGAAAAATGTTAATCATCCCTATAAATTAGAGAAATGCAAATCAAAACAACTTTGGGATCTCATCATACCCTGGTCAGAAAGGAAATATCCATGTAATAACTGACAGCAAATTATGGAGGGGATGCAGGGACTAGGCAAGCATCAATCACTTTGGATGGGCTTTCAAATTGATGAAGCCACCATTCAAATAAGTTTGGATAATTATCAAAAGGCTGAAAATTAATATCCCATATAACCCAGCCATACAACACCTCAGCATATGTCCAAAGGACTGGACGTCCTACTCCACAGACACTTGCTCTATCATATTTATTGTTGCTTTGTTCACAATTGGTAAGAGGTAAAAACAGTCTAAATATTGAAAAACTGATGAACAGATAATGAACATGTGGTACAGATAAACTATGGGATACTCTTAAGCTATAAAGAAAAATGAAATCAGGAACACTGCAAGTAAATGGATGGAAGTAGGAAAGATGATACCAAGTGATAAAACCTGAGCCAGAAAGGCTAGCATCACGTGATCCCTCCTATTGGAAGTTCTTATCTTCAAATCTTCAGGTGCCAGTTCATAGTGTGTAGTAACTACAGAAACCAGGAAAGTGAAATCTGACCATCCTCAAGGTAGGAAAATTAGGGAACAATAGCGAGGAGATTAGCAGAGTACAGGTTATCATATCAGGGAAATGAGAGGGGAAGGGATGCAAATACAGAAAAAGGTGGGAGAGGGTATGGGGGACTATCAGGATACAAGTAACCCAATAGGACAATTTGGGAAAAGGGACTCTTTAAAGAAGGGGACGGGAAATAAATGCAAGGGAAGTGGATGAAGTAGCTGTAAGAATGTATTAAAATGCTAGAAGGAACCATATTACTATTTTGTTTTCGTTTTTGTTTTTCGAGGCAGGGTTTCTCTGTGTAGCTTTGTGCCTTTTCCTGGTACTCACTTGCTAGTCCAGGCTGGCCTCGAGCTCACAGAGATCCGCCTGCCTCTGCCTCCTGAGTGCTGGGATTAAAGGCGTGTACCACCACTGCCCAGCGGAACCGTATTATTAACTATTTATCTAAAAAATAGCCCCTACAATGCAATATATTTATATTATATAGACATATATGTGTGTGTGTGTGTGTGTGTGTGTGTGTGTGTGTGTGTGTGTAGTTTTAATAAACTTTTGTCACATGGGCTGATGGTACTTCCTCCAAGAATCAAAGATCACCTAACAAAAACCACAATGCCATACATGAGAAGCCCTCTTTTGAGTTTGTGGCCAGGGCTATCCAAGAGACTCCCCAAACATACAGCCTATTGAAGTTGCCCTTGTTTACACCCCAGAAGTGGTGAGTCCCTATTGCTGATGGCACCAGTCACTTCAGACACAGGGTCCAGAAACTACTAACCTGGAACTGACCTGAATGACCCTTCCAGAGGACTAGCTTTCTTGGTACAAGAAAGTGCCATGCAAGTTTCCAAAGGATGGAAGCAACCAAGAGTCCTACCTGGCTATGATTGCCTATGAACCACATGAACAATTAGCATGGCACAATAATCCTACAGGTGTGGTAATGGCACACACACCTGAATGGTACCCAACAGCTCTCTAATTGGACTGAAGACCCACTCTATAACAGGGATACTATGTCTGGTGCTGAGAACCTAGCTAACTTATAAAGTGAGAGTGAAGTCACGGTTATTAGAGGAGAATCTACAACCTCTGTTTTATGAAGCCAGCGTAATCCTTAACAACAATCTATGAATAATTGTCCTTATACCCACAGATGACTGTAGTCTTCATCCCTCATCAAGGGAACTTCTCTTTGCAACAGATAGAGCCCACTGAAGGATACCACAGGCAATCAAAATGCATAGTTGTGGAGCCCAGTCCCAGTGAATACATCTACAAAACACTCCTGCACGTTAGCCTCAGAGAACATTGCAGAAGAGAAGACAGAATGATTGCAAAAGCCAGAGGACTGAGGAGTTTGCTGAAAGATCGTGTCTCTTACTGGTATCTTAAGCTTTACACATAAAGTCTCATCAACATGACCACTGAAAAATGAGCTGAACAAGGATGACACCAATGAACATGCAAAAGTGGACAGGGAGCAGCCTATGAGGCAGAACCCTGCATAGAGAAGTACAAGCAGCTGAGGACCAGAGAGGTGGCCTTCTCTAGCGAAGAACAGACCAATTGTTTGTCCAGTGCTAAATAGTCACCCCTGAAAACATACATACACACAAAATTATATGGACCAAATGGATTGTATTTAGAAATATATATGCATACACATATAATTATACATATGCAGCAACAATTAGTTAAAAAAAAAGAGGCCATGGATTTGAAGAAATATGGGAAGGGGTTATGAGAGAATTTGGAGGGAGAAAAGGTGAGGAAGAAATATTGTGGTTAAGTAATAATCCCAAAAATAGTGATTAAAAAATAAACTAACAAAGGTCAGGATGTAGCTCAAGCTGCAACTTTTATTTCCACTCCACACAGGATTCTGTGTGTCCCTGCTCTGGAGAAGCAAGTCCATTTTCGCTCCATCTGATAATGCCATGAAGGAGAAACATGTCTCAGTTCTCAGATGTATTTCTCTGTTAAGACAGAGAGGCTGTAATTATCATGGACTACTGGTATATCTCATGATGCTGTTTTTTCCTATAGAGGAAAAAAAATGTAGAAGATATGTAAACCAAGTGGCCACAGATTTTGTTATTTAGTTCTGTCTTAGGACATAAAATGACCCATGAAGACAATTAAAGCAATTACCAGGAATGACATCTAAACAATTATATGAAAACAACAATGAACATGGTAACAAGAAACTGGAAGGACATGTACCATTGTTATATTTAACCCCAGTATTTTCTCAGTAGAAGCAAGGAAGGAGATTCATGTTTGATACACGTGGAGCTTAACATAAACACGGAGAGAATCCCAGTGAGCATGTAGGCAGGAAGTGAAGTCGATTATGTAGACTTGGCTCGGAGAGTGAGTCAGTTTGTGTTAGCAGGAAATGTTTTAAGTGCAAAGGGGAACCTTTTTCAAAAGTTCAGATCACTCCACTTCAGTTGACTTGGAACTCTAAGATATTTGAGTAATTTTTATGCAATGTGACTTCTCCTCTGAAAAACTTTAATTAAAAAATTCCCTACAATTGGCACTCACTTAGAACAGGGAAAATATGACCTTTGAAGTAGCCGTGATCCTCAGCCTGAAACAAGAAAGAGTTCATTATTTCCATGTCTTTAGCAAATATCGCCACATTTACCTGTTTACTCTCTGGTCACCAGGGGGCGCAGCGTCCTAACGCTATAGTATTTCCTGTGTGAAGTTAAGTTTAGACTCATTGTTTTCTCCCTGTTTTCAACACGCTAAGAATCAAGAACATTGTCTAGATGACACTAAAGATGGACTCTTCTCCAGGCTTCGTGTTTGCAATTCTCCTCATACTCAGTAAGTAAAGTGATTTAAACTTTTCATGCTTTTATGTCAGAACAATCTTGAGCCCTAAATTCACCCAAGAACTTTGTCTTTAAAGTGACATGCATATCTGTTTTGTTTTGTTTTTTCCTCCAGCAAGGACCCAGGGAGAGTCAGTGACACAGACAGAAGGTCAACTGGTCCTCTCAGAAGAGGACTTTCTTACTATACACTGCAACTATTCAGCCTCAGGGTACCCATCCCTGTTCTGGTACGTGCAGTACCCCGGAGAAGGTCCGCAGCTCCTCTTCAGAGTCTCGAAGGCCAACGAGAAGGGAAGCAGCAGAGGTTTTGAAGCCACATACGATAAAGGATCCACCTCCTTCCACTTGCAGAAAGCCTCGGTCCAAGAGTCAGACTCAGCTGTGTACTACTGTGCTCTGAGTGACACAGTGTCACAAACTGCAGGGGGAGCTGAGCATAAACTCAGCACAGGGGCCTGATGCTGAGCTCCTGCCTCTGGGATCTCTTTGGTTCATCTCTGCTGTGTGCCTCTCCATTTCTTTAGTTGGCTCAAAATTCATACGAATAGACACAGCAGAAGAACAAGAAGTAGAGTCTTCCATCCTCGACTCTTGACTGGGACCAAACAAAAACCTGATGCAAAAGTGCCTCATGCAGAGCATGAGATCCCCCAGTAAAGCCTGTGACTAAGGAAATTGTCTGCTTGTCGTAGGAGATGAGATCTGTCCTCCACATTTCTTCCACAGGTAGAGCTAGCTGTATTTTATATTTGCAGGGAACAGGACCAGCGGGGAAAGGGGGCTTCTGCATAATGTTGAATGAAAGTATGGAGGGAAAGGTGGCTCTCCGCCCAGTATCCCCAGTCCTAGGATTCCTGTAGAGAAGGAAGAGAAAGAGGAAATGAGGACAGAGCCAGGCATGTAGCACAAGCACAGAGAACAATGGTTCTTCCACTTCACAGAGAAAGTTCTCCTTTCTGTTAATAAGATCAGGTTGATGCTCAAACAGAAGATTTTGAGAAGCAGAGGTGGAACTTTTGTGAACTCCGAGTGGTTACAGGGCAACTGGCTCTCTAAACAGTCTCAGAAGTAGTTTTTAGACAGTGCTTGGGAGATGGTATGCATACAGCTTAATGCCCTATCACATAAAATACACACACCATAAACCAGATGCCGTCTACACTCTCCCAAAGTGTGTAAATGGCTTTATGTTCCTTCTAGAATGCAATGCAAAGTTTAGACCTTAATACAGAATGTTCCACAGGATTTGTACAGGCCTGAACTGTCAACATCAGCTTTTTGTGGGGAAAGGTCCCAGCTCTCTGCAGCACCAATGCTGGTCTCTTTTGACTTGCTGAACTTCCCAGATGTGGTCCTAGTCTTTCTGAATAGAAAACACTCTCTGTCCAAAACTTGGTGAATCAGACACTTGACCATCTTCAAGTCTCAGCTCAGGTGTCACTTCTGTGAGGAGTCCCACAGATTCTGCTGGTCTTCCCATGTAAAGTTGCATGCCCCTTACTCTCCCATAGTCCTCCTACTACTCTATCATAGTCCTCCTGTTACTCTATCATAGCCCACCACTTATTCTATCATAACCCACCTCTATCTGCATTATAAACCTTACTTTAAAATATCATAACTCCTTTGTTCCGTTAACATTGCCCTCCTCCATCTCTACCACAGTCCTTCTCCTCAGCTGCCATAGCTCCCACTTACTCTATCATACCACCTTGCTCTATCATCATTCTCCCTTATTCTACTTACACTATTATAGCACTCTGCTCATCTCTCTGATGTCGAGACTCATGAAATTGAACTATGCAGTGCATTTGTGTGTCAGTGTGTTCACTGTCAATTTCACCAGGTAGAATAAAAATTCCAAGATGTGAAGGTGTTCAATTCATAGCAGCTTTGTTCTTAGCATAGTGGACCTTGTGAATAGTCCACTGTAATCAGTTAAGAATTATCTACTGAGTGCATGAGTTAGGAGGTAAACAAGCAAATGTCACTTGACTCTTCTTTGTCCTTTTCCTCTTCTCCTTATTCCTCCCTGACCTATTGTTTGCTCTCTGCTTGTTTCCATGGTACACTAAGATGCTCTAGGACCTTTCCATCCACACTTACATTTTAACTTTCCTGGGCTCATGGACATCTGTCTAATAATTACATCTATTCAGAGTCCTGGACTTCTCTCACATAACTAAACTCTCCTTAACAGCTGTAAATAGAAGGGCTGAGTCAAACCTTAATGCAAGTATCCCAATGGAGAAATCTCAAAAAAGTAAAAGAAGGTATAATTAAAAGAGGTGAGAACATATAAAATAGCTCTAAAGTCAAGAAATTATGAGCATGTTTTAAATTTTACTTTAAACCGAAGTAGGCTAGAAAGATCCTAGGGAAATAAAGTAATGACTTTGGGAGACATTTTATAGGAGATTTGATATTTTTATATAATATATATTTATTTTCTTTTAAAAATTAAATATAATCACATCACCTACCCCTTCCTTTTCCTTTTCCTTCCTTACACTTCTGCCATAGGTGTCCCTTTGCTCCCTCAAAAGCATGGTCTCTTTTTATCTGTCATTATTACACAAACAGACAAACATACACACACACACACACACACACACACACACACACATCTGCCTAAATATATAAATCCAATCTTCTCAATCTGTTCAGTGTTACTCATAGCTATATCATCTCAGGGCTGGTCATTTAGTCTTTGTGTAAGAATTGCTAAATGGTCTTATTAAATAAAAAACCCAGAGCCAGATATTGGGGTTAAAACCTGAGAGAACAAAGGAATAGGAAAAGCCACAAGCCAACCTCACCTTACCAACCTTCAGCTTCCAAAAAGACCTAACTCCTGCATACCCGGGCCTATATTCCTTTCTGTTCTGCTAATTCATTTCCTCTCTCTACCCAGCTACATCACTTCCTCTTCCTGCCCAGCTCTGTCACTTCCTGTCTGTCTGTACAGACCTCCAGACATTTATGGTTAACTAATGCTGGAATTTAAGGTTTGTAGCACCATGCCTGGCTCTATTCCCAGTGTGGCCTTGAACTCACAGAGATCCAAACAAATACCTGCATTCCAAGTGATAGGATTAAAGGCATGTGCTGCCATTGCCTGACTTCCTTCCTTCCTTCCTTCCTTCCTTCCTTCCTTCCTTCCTTCCTTCTTTCTTTCCTCCCTTCCTTGCTTTCTTTCTTTCTTTTTTTTTATTCCTGAGACAGAATTTCTCTGTGTAGTTTTGGTGCCTGTCCTGATCTCACTCTGTAGACCAGGCTGGCCTTGAACTCACAGAGATCCACCTGGCTCTGCCTCCTGAGTGTTGGGATTAAAA
Source organism: Onychomys torridus (assembly GCF_903995425.1). Taxonomy (NCBI): domain Eukaryota; kingdom Metazoa; phylum Chordata; class Mammalia; order Rodentia; family Cricetidae; genus Onychomys; species Onychomys torridus. The sequence goes on from NC_050451.1 coordinate 42,156,279, forward strand.
GCATACACCACCCCTGCTGGCTCATTGCCTGACTTCTATATATAATATAGTGACTGGCTTTTCACTCTGATCCTCAGACAAACTTTATTGGGAGAAACAGATAAAATATCACCACATTTCCCCTTTTTTGTCTAAAAAAATAAAACATAAAAATTGCAACTAGGGGGGCTGGAGAGATGGCTCAGCAGTTAAGAGCCCTGGCTGCTCTTCCAGAGGTCCTGAGTTCAATTCCCAGCAACCACATGGTGGCTAACAACCATCTATAGTGAAATCTGGCGCTCTCTTCTGGTCTGCAGGCAAACATGCAGACAGAACACTATATGCATAGTAAATAAATAAATCTTTAAAAAAAATTGCAACTAGTATAAGAAAACCTATATATAATTAAGTACAATAACTATATACAAGCAATAAATACATCAACAATGTCTAGTCCATTTGCATTTGACAAATTCAGTGAAAATTTTCTATTATCTATCCTATTTTGTTGAGTCCAAAATGTGCCTAATTCACTTTCTATCTTATCTTGTATTACCAACACAAAACTATCTCATAATGTCTTTCAAATGTATATAGTTGGCACCTCTTGTTAGTTTCTTTTCTGAAACTGTTAACAAGGAAAAAATGTAGCTACAACTATCTAATCTTCAACTCCCTCAGAGACCCAAGAAGGAAATAATAATATTTAGTAAAACATGAAGTGCAAGCAAGTGACTTCCAAAAAATGTGAGTTGACAGAAACAGCCAGCTGCCTGGACATTCACCTGAAGTTTCTCTACAATGCTGGGGCATCATCTTTGGCCCACAGGCTTAGCATAACTGACAGACTCATTTGTGAAGCAGGATGTATGCAAGGCCTGTAGCTCGACCCCACATTCAGTACAGTATTCCATGTACCAGATAAACTTGAATTCCACCAGTGTCATGTCATGATTCAAGATTTTAAATTCTGGAAATTGTTCGTATTTTTGGAATTCAGCTTCCAATTCTTGTCGGTTTGTGGGTGGCTTCATCTCTTTTATTAAAAGCCAGTCTAACATTGAGAGGTCAGACTCTGTCAGCCTAGTACTCCTCCAAGAGTAACTGTTTCATCTGCTGTTCCACTACACACCAGGAGCAATCAGCCCATTGCCTGTTAAGCTGCCTTCAAAGGAAGGGGCACTGCACCTTTTACAGATTGCAAAGCCACTTCAGCTATGGTGCCATATTGCTTTGGCCTCAGAGGATCCCTGTTTCCAAAACTGCAACCACACTTGTCATGGCAAGGATAGGTGGCCCTTTATTTTGTTTCCTGCTTGTCCATTTTGGACAGCATACTGTCAGCAGTGGATGCAAGGGCACTATCTTGCCCAGTAGCTAACTTTTGCCACAATGAAAGTTAACTCCAGGGGAGGTTGTTCAATGCCCATATCTACTCTGAAGCATATTGGTGCTGCCAGGAGCAGACATGTCTCATAGTCAGCAACAAAAAAATAAAAAACATCTATGTTATTAAAACATCTTAAATGCCACATTCTCTAGATCTCTGAAGGGTTTGAACATGACCTGTCTATCTAAAATATATCTCTGCTTGACCTTAAAAACATACCTAATATGACTACAAGTTTGATTGTAATGTCTAACTACTAATTGTCACTTCTTTATATCCTAATAGTTGGTAATAACATTCAAGGATTAGCAAATTGCATTGCATTTTTAAATGAACTGCATAGGTATAACATTTTGAACAAGATTAGCAATATATGTACAATATGTTCTAACAAAATCAATCTCAAATTGGTATCAATATACACAATCTGTATATAATATACAAAAAAATCCAATACAATATAAAATATTTAAAACTTGTAGCATGAATCTTAAAAGTTCTTATTAATAAAATCAAACCTGAAGTCAGATATTGAGGTGAATACTGGAAGATCAAAGAAACAGAACAAGCCACAGCTACCTCACCTTGCCAGTTCCTTGGCTGATCCTGTTTTCTCAGCCTGGAAGCCTCTGAGTCCTTATCCAAATGAATCTCAGCTGAACTGCTTCTCGAAAGCCTGAAAGCTTAACCAGCCAAAAGCTTTTAGTTTCTGGTCTTCACGCCTTGTATACCTTTCTGCTTTCTGGCATCACTCCCTGGGATTAAAGGTTCACTTCCTGGGATTAAATGCTTGAGTCACCATGCCTGGCTGTTTCCAGTGTGGCTTTAAACTCACAGAGATCTGGATGGATCTTTGCCTCCCAAGTAATAGGATTAAAGGTGTATGTGCCACCATTTTCTGGCCTATATGTCTGTCTATCTAGTGGCTGTTCTATTCTCTGACCCCAGATAAATTTATTAGGGTGCACAGTATTTTGGGGAACACAATATCACCACAAAAACTAGTAGTTAATTTCTCTATCTTAAAACATATATATGAATCAATCTCAAATCTGTAGCTATATATAATTTATATACAATATATAAAAATCCAATCCAATGTAGTATTTAAAAATATTTAAAACCAGTAGTTGCCTTTTAAAAGTAGATTCAGTGATCTACAGTTTATCTATATTATATCTATATCCCCACCTTTTTCTTTTCAGAGTAGATTCAACAACCTACCCTTTATTCATTTCTTTATCTTCTTTTGCAGAGTAGATTCAATAATCTAACTCTTATCTATGTCCTTTTTTTCCTTCTCTTTTTCTTATTTTTTTTCAAACAAGAACCTTAAGTCTAATCTCCTTTGTTTAGCTTTTTTTCCTGACCATTAATGATAACAACTTGTAATCAACCATCCTAAACAGTGATAATTATCCAAAATCAATTTAATGATCAAAAACCACCCAAAACAACCTCTTGGAAATGTGGGCACCTTGTTCTTAAAATTACTTCCTGCTATTTGGGGCAAATGCATCTTTAGGGGATTCTGAAAAGAAAAATTTTAGTTAATTGTCAAGTCCTAGGAGAGTGAGCTGTATCATTTTTTGTCCAGTCTCTGCAGAAGGTAAAAGTACAGAGATTATCTCAAGTCCTTGTTCGAATAGTCTGTGAGACTAGATAATCTCAGCTAGCCATCTCGAAATTGTCCTGAGAGTTTGCAGTCCAAAAATCTTTGGATGATGTTTGTTGGCTTAGTGTTATTATTGTACACGTGGAATCCTCGTTGTGGTACGCCATCATCTTTTTGGAGACTCCAAATTTGCTGTTAGGCCTGGTTATGATTCCCTGCAGAAAACTGATAGAGACTCAAACACAAAAACATGTATAGGTAGCTAAAGGAAGCCTCTTCTCTAGAATTAGTTAGTACTCTAAATGACCATTAATATCATATTAAAAGTTTATATATATATATATATATATATATATATATATATATATTAATCTGTAGCATGAATCTTAAGTGTTCTTACTAATGAAACTCAAACCTGAGGCCATTTATTGGGGTGATTGCTGGAAGATCAGAGACACAGAACAAGTCACAGCTATCTCACCTTGCTAGTTCCTCAGGTGATCCTGTTTCCTCAGGCTGGAAGCTTCTGAGTCCTCCTCCACATGAATCTCAGCTGAACTGTGTTGCTCCAAAGCCTGAACACTTAACCAACCAGATGCTTAACTAACTACATGCTTTACTCCTCCATGCTTTTTCCCTTAGTTCCTGGTCCTCACACCTTACATACCTTTCTCTTTCTGCCCACACTCCCTGGGATTAAAGGTTGTGTTTCTGGGATTAAAGGTGTGGGTCACCATGTTTAGCTGTTTCTAAAGTGGCCATGAACTCCGAGATCCAGCTAGCTCTAGCTCCCAAGTGCTGGGATTAAAGATGTGTACCACCACCACCCAACTTCTGCTATAGCTTACTCTTCCCATTTCCTAGCCACCATTTTTGGCTTTGTTCTAGTGGCCGTCTGTTCTCTGACTCCAGATATGTTTATTTCAAGGAACACACAATATTTTGGGGAACACAATACCACCACATTTCCCCTGTTTTTGTCTAAAATTAAAAAAAGGTTATAACTAATACAAGAAAAACTATCCAATAAGTATATACAATATATACAGTCAAGAATTACATTAACAATCTCTAGTCCATTAACATTTGACAAATTCAGATGAAAAACTCCATTATATATAACAATGTCCAGTCCAGTAACATTTGATAAACTCAGACAAAAAAGTTTTCATTACTTATCCTATTTAAAACAAATAGTTCCTTTTTTAAAAAGTATTTTTCTTTTCATAACAGATTTGTAATCTACCTTTTGTCATTTTTATATCTTCTCCTTTTTCTTTTTAGAGTAGATTCAGTGATCTACCCATTTATCCTATTATTTCTTTATCTTTTTTCTCAGAGTAGATTCAGTGATCTACCTCATATCTATATTCTCCTTTTTCCTTTTCTTTTTTAAACAAAACCTCTGAATCTAATCTTCATGTTCAGCTTTTTTCCTGACCAATAACAATTAACAACTTGTAACCAATCATCATAAACAATGACAATATCCAAAACTCATTAAACGACCGAAAACATCCCATCCCACCTTTTGGGGATGTGGGCATCATCTTCTTAAAATTACTTCCATCTTTAGGGGATCCTGAAAAGAAAATGTTTGGGTTAATTGTCAAGTCCTGTAGCATTTGTCCCACCAATGCATAGTGAGAAAGTGCAGGTCTTGTTTCAAGACCTTGTTCAGGTAGTCTGTCAGGCTGGATCATCTTAGCTAGTCATCTCAAAATTGTCCTGAACAGTTTGTAGTCCAAAGTTGATCTTTCCATGGCACTAATTGCTTTACCATAGTCCATGTGAATTCATCTTTGTTGGGTCCCATCATTCTTTTGAAGATTTCAAAGTTGCTGTTAGGCATGTTCAATGGTTCTCTTTAGATTTGTTTTGTGTGTGTGTGTGTGTGCCTCCTCTGTGGTTTGGAGCAATCACAGTCTGATAAATGTCTGTCTCTAGGGACCATGAACGTTCTTCCCTAGAAGAGAAAATCTTCACAGCAATTTCTCCCCAGCATTTGTCTTGCCAAACATTTCCAAACTGACCTTTGCCGATGCTTTCTTGTAACACGCTGGTCCTGGCAATTCTTCTCTGAACAAGCAGCAGTAAATTCTTTGTTCCAGGTAGCAGTATCACCGAAGTCACTAACACGATGAGAAGCAGCTGGCAACTCAAAGCAGCCTCCACTGCCTCCATGGTCCTACCAACACTGTTTGTGTCTCTGCCCCGGCCGAAGCTTCTCCTAGGCCAGCCTCAACTCGAGATCCTCCTGCCTCTACCTTCTTCTTCAGTAAATGCTACCAGCATGTGCCACCATAGCCGGCTGAGTGTAGCTCTGGCCTGAGCTAGGGCTCACAAGGCCACAGGCAAGAGACTTTTTCATGAATTCGTACCACCAACGTTGGGCGCCAGATATTGGTGAAATTACTAAGGCCACTCCATGTAGTTCAAAGGGAGGTTTATTTTGTGGGGTAACTTACAAAATGAAGGGGTAGGTTGCAGGGTCTGGCAAAGGTATAGCACAGTCAGGCGGTGTTCTCTGGAGAACTCTGCTCAGTCTACCTCCAGTGTCCAGGGTCCTGGAACCAAGAGAGAGACCTCCTCTCGATCCTTGGTCTTCTGCTTCCTCCTCTGCCCTGCCTTGTGGGCGTGACCATTACCGAAGCCTCAATGGGGGTTGGAACTTCCAGGCCAATGCTGGGATGGCTATCCACTACATTAATCTTATAAATTTTGATATAAAATTCATACCTTAAGAAAAATTTAAAGAATCAAAATAAAACCAAATAATTATGAGATTAGTAGCAATAGAATAATCCCTTAATTTTGAATTTCTTCTCTCCCATATCAGATGGCTCTTCTGACATAATACAGAGATATTGCATTTTTTTTAACAAACATGCTTGGGTTTCAAGAAGGAGAGAGACATTCTCCAACTCCAAAGCTAGCTTTAATTTTAATTGAACTGGGGCTACATAAAGATGATTTGTATTGTGTGTCTGTAGAGAGGAGCAGAAACAAAAATTTAGGAAGACTTACGAAATTTTATATGTAATAAACCAATAGGCCAATTTACTTTTTTTTAGAATAATTTTTCTGGGTGATTTGTCCTTTTTCTTCAGATGTCTCATTTGTCCAATGTTCTTTAGATTCCTTAGCCTTCATTCTCCTGAAAGACAAAAACAAAAATCCTTCCCCAAGCCTAACTTTGGGGAGGTTCCCTTTTGACAAGTTATATCTGATTAAATGAAAAGCATTTATTAGTGGTATAAATTAGTTTAAATTGGATGGTCATGCTGGTCAATGAACTATAACCTCTTCTAATTAAGAGGTCTCTCTTGTTCAAATAGAAAATTCATCAGTTTGATGTCATACACAGGTTTTCTTCTCTTATAGAAATGAAAGCAAAACCTCATCCCCAATATAATACATATCCTGGTTCCCATTCTGAGGTCAGAACATCTTTAAAGTATATTGGCTGATTTAATTCTGTAGTTTGTTCTATTATCCAATGTCTCTCTGCAGCTGTTGTTCCTTTCTCATTAGCATTGAGAAAATTCAAATATATATAGCATTATGTAATCTATTTCTGGGGGTTTGGGTTACCTCTTTCTGTTTATTTATCATATCCTTTAGTTCTGTTTGATCTTTCTATAACTGACTGGCCTATAGGATTATGTGGTATAACCTGTAATATGCTTTATATTGTGATAAGCAAAAAACTGTTTTATTTTACCAGAGACATATACTGGAGTGCTGTCAGTTTTAAATTGGTGCAGGTATAACTTCTAATAAATGTGTGATTACCAAATCAGCTTTTTTCAGAACTCAGAGCAGTTGCCCATTGAAATTCTGACTAGGTATCAATGGTGTGGTGTACATATTTCAGTTTTCCAAATTCTACAAAGTGAAACACATCCATCTGCCAGATTTCATTCCTCTGAGTACCCTTTGTGTTACACTCTGCTGGTAGTAGAATTTGATTGTTAAAAAAAAAAAAAAAAACAAGTAGGACATTTCCTTACAATTTCCTAGGCTTGTTGCCAAGTTATGGAAAAATCCTTTTTTAAAACTTTACTATTTACATGATGCTTTTTATGAAAGTCTTAGGCCTTTGGCACATTTTCAATCAATAATTTATCCATCATGTCATTACCTTGCGCTAGAGGACCTGGCAGACCCATATGGGATTGGATGTTAGTTATATATAAGGGATGCTTCCTATACCTCATTATATCTTGTAACTGAATAAATAGTGAAGTTAATTCTGACTCATCAGGGATAAATTCTGTAGTCTCAATATGTAATACCACTTTTTCAGCATACCGAGAGTCAGTAACTATGTTGAGAGGTTCTGAAAAGTCCATTAATACCAACAGAAAAGCATAACAATTCCAATTTTTGAACTGAATTATAAGGACTTTGAACCACTTTAATTAATTTTTTCTGATTTATAACCTGCCTTTCCTTGTTTGCTTGCATCTATATAAAATGTACACACTCTAGATATTGGGATTTTCCATACAATTCCAGGCAGGATCTAATTAGCTCTCTTTATAAGTTCAATTCTATCACTTTTGGGGTGTTTGCTGTTAATGTCCCCCAAAAAATTACTGCAAGCTCTTTGCCAAGGTTCACTTTCCACCCATAATTTGTCAATGCCAACCTTAGTTAAAGGTACTACAATTTCTGCTGGGTCTATTCCTGCAAATTGACAAAGTCTCTATTTTCCTTTTAAAATCAAGTCAGAGATCTTTTCCATAGATGTTTTTAATATTTTACTCTGTATATTTGGTAGAAATATCTATTCCAATATAATATCTTCCCTTGCATTAAAATTCCTATAGGAGAATGTTTAGAGGGTAAAATAACCAAAACTCAATTAAGCTTTGGATCCATATGATCTACATGTGCATTCTGTACTTTCTTTTTCACCAAGGCCAATTCTGTCTTAATTTCAGCTGATAATTCCTTTGGACTATTTAATTCCTTTTCACCTTCTAAAGTTTGAACAAATTACTCAGTTCATCATTTTTTACCCCAGCAACAGTCCATAGATAGGAAATGTATCTGAATAATTTTTGAAAGTCATTAAGAGTCTATCATTGACCTCTCCTAATTTGCACCTTTTGGGGTCTATTTTCAATCCTAAATAATTAATAGAATCTCCTCCTCATATCTTTTCAGGAGAAATTTGTAACCCACAACAAGGCAAATTTTTCTTTGCTACTTCAAACATTCTTTCTAAAGTATCTGCACTTGAATCAGCTAGTAAAATATCACCCATGTAATAAGTTATAGATTTAGGAAATTGTTTATGTATTACTTCTAATGGCTGTTATACAAAATATTGATACAGGATTGGGCTATTTAACATTCCCTGTGGGAGAACCCTCTATTGCTATCTCTTAACCGGTTGAGAATTATTATAAGTAGGCACCATCAAGGCAAATCTTTCTCTGTCCTTTTCTTGTAAGGGTATTGAGAAGAAACAGTTGTTTAAATCGATAACTATAAGAGGGCATCATTTAGGTAACAAAATAGGCAAAGGGATTCCAGATTGTAGAGAGCCCACTGGCTGAATTATCTTGTTAGTTGCTCTTAGGTCCATTACCATTCTCCATTTACCAGATTTCTTATTAATAATAAACACAGGAGAATTCCAAGGGCTGGTTGATTCTTCAATATGCTGAGCATTTAACTGCTTTTGTACCAGCTCTTCTAAAGCCTGGAATTTCTCTGCTGTTAAATGCCATTGCTGAACCCATACAGGCTTGTCTGTTAACCATTCTAAAGGAAGAGCTCTTGGTGTCTTTGAAAACTCAGCAACAGTTGTGCCCTGTTCTCATACACTCTGGATAGCTGAATGACTGCTCTTTATAATACTTCCTAATATTTATCTCAGGAATGTGTGTTAGTTTATGGTTTGTTTCTGAGTTTGGAAGAATGTTAATCTGGGTATTCCATTATTGTAATAAATCACAGCCCCATAAGTTCATAGCTATATTAGCCACATATGGCTTTATTTTTCCTCTCTGTCCTTCTGACCCTATACATTCAAGCCATCTTGCGCTTTTTTTCACTTGAGATAATGTTTCAATCCCTAACATCTGAACATTTACCTCATGAAGATGCCAATTTGGATGCCAAAATTCTGCTGCAATTATTGTGACATCCACACCTGTGTCTATAGGGACTTCCAAAAGAATGTAATTTATTTGTATTTTTAAATTTGAACTTTGTTCATTTATAGAAGTTTGCCAAAAAATTTGCTTTATGGTTTCTCCTGAATTTCCTGTTCTCTTGCTATAGCTATTCTATCACCCTGAGCAGTCTGGTTTATTCCAACAGGCATTTGGTTATTTAATTGCTCTGAGAAGGGGTTTTTCTACAATTGCAGGAAAGGAATGAACTGAATTTGCCATAGGGGCCTGCAAGAGGCCCCTCAGGGAGTTTCCCAATGGCAACAGCAAAGGATTAACTTGTCTGTATTTTGTTTATCTACATTTGTTATTTCAGTGTTCACCTTTACCACACCTTCTGCATAAGTCTTATTTACTGTGTCCTTTGCCTTTTTGTATCTTTTCAGTTTCAGGAGGTCCCATTTATTAATTGTCTATCTCAGTGTCTGTGCTACTGGTGTTATATTCAGGAATTTGTCTCCTGTGCCAATGATTCAAGCTACTTCCCACTTTCTCCTCTATCAACTCAGTGTAACTGGATTTATGTTGAGGTCTTTGATCCATTTAGACTTGAGTTTTATGCAGGGCAATAGCTACAGATCTATTTGCATTTTTCTACATGTTGACAGCCAGTTATGCCAGCACCATTTGTTGAAGGTGCTTTCTTTTTTTCCCATTGAATAATTTTGGGTTCTTTGTCAAAAATCAGGTGTTCATAAGTATGTGGATTTTCATCAGCATTTTCTATTCCATTCCATTGATTCACATGTCTGTTTTATGCTAATAATGCTGCTTCTATTATTATAGCTCTATAGTAGAACTTGGAGTCAGGAATGTTGATACCTCTGGAAGTTCCTTTATTATATGAGATTGTTTTAGCTACCCTAGGTTTTTTTCCCCATATGAAGTTGAATATTGTTCTTTTGAGGTCTATGAAGACTTGTGTTAGAATCCAATTTAAAAATGAGGTACAGATTTAAAAAGAGAGTTCTCAGCAAAAGAATCTCAAATGACAGAGATGCACTTAGAGAATTGTTCAACGTCCTTAGCTATCAGGGAACTGCAAATCAAAAGGATGCTCAATCATACCACAAAGACACTTGCTCAACTAGGTTCATAGCAGGCTTATATCCAAAACATGGAGACAACATAGATGCCCCTCAACTTTTATAAGAATGGATTTTTAAAAATGTGATACATTTACACAATGGAGTATTACTCAGCCATAAAATATAATGACATTGTAAAATTTGCAGGCAAATAGCTGGAACTAGAAAAAAATCATCCTGAGTGAGGTAACTTAGACATAGAAAAACAAACATGGTATGTACTAACTCCTGAGTGGATATTAGTTGTAAAGCAAAGAATAACCAGGCTACAATCCACAGCACCAAAGAAGTTAGATAACAAAGAGGACCTTAAGAGGGACTTGTGGATTGCCCTGGGAAGGAGAAATACATGAGACCTCCTGGGTAAACTGGTGGTTGAGGGGCAAGGTTGAGGGGAGGGGATAGGGAATAGGAACATGAGGGATCATGTTGGCTGATTTGGAGATGAAAGGAAGAGGGAGAGTAATGAAAGAGGTATGTTGATAAAAGGGGCCATTTAGAGGCTAGGGAGAAGTCCAATGCCAGGGAAACTCCCAGGAACCAATGCCAGGGAAACTCCCAGGAACCCACAAGGGTAACTCCAGCTAAGACTCCTAGTAATAGTGGAGAGGATGCCTGAACTGGCCTTCTGTAATCAGATTGGTGAATACTCTAATTGTCAACAGAGAGTCTTCATCCAGTAACTGAGGAAAGCAGATGCAGATATCCACAGTTAAGTACTGGGCTGAGCTCTGAGAGCTCAGTTGACAAGGGGGAGGAAGGATTGTAGGAGCAAGAGGAGGTCAAGATCATGTTGGGGAAACCCACAGAGACAGAAGACCTGAGCTAATGGGGGTTCTTGGACTCTATAACTATAGCTAGGGATCCTGCATGGGACTGACCTAGGGTCTCTGCGTGTGGGTGACAGTTGTGTAGCTTGGTCTGTTTGTGGGGCCCCTAGCGGTGGGGTCAGGACCTGTCCCTGGCATATGACCTGGCTCTTTGGAACCTATTCTCCATGCACAGATGCTTTGCCCAGCCTTGAGGCAGGGGGGTAGGGGAGAGCTTGGTCTTGTCACAACATGATATGGCATGCTTTGTTGATTCCCATGGGAGACCTGCCCCTTTCTGAATGGAGGAGGACTGGATGGGGGATAGATGCGAGATGGGAGGAGGGAACAGGAAAAGAGGAAGGAGGAGGAACTGTGGTTGGCATATAAAATAAATGAAAAAAATTAATAAAAAAGCTATGGATCTACCATATTACACAGCTGTACAACTCCAGATTATTTTCCCAAAGGACTCTATACCTATCCTGTTACTGAGATACTTGCTTATCCAATTCACTGATGTTCCAATCACAATGTCTAGGAAGTAGAAACAGCCTAGGTGTCTATCGACTGATGAACAGATAATGAAGATGAGGTACAGTACATAATGAAATTTTGTTCAGCTCTGATGTTTAATGAAATTGGGGCTAGAGAGATGGCTGGCAGTTAAGAACACTTTCTCCTCTTGCAGATGACTTGGGGTTCTGTTCCTAGCATACACGTGACAGCTAAAACCTGTCTGTAACTCCACCTCTAGAAGATTTGAGGTCCTCCTCTGGCCTCCATGGCACTGCACATATGTGAACCACAGACATACATGATGACAAAACATCTATACACATTCAACAACTGAATAAGTTCCAAAAGGAAAAATTAAATCAGGAAATTTGCAATAAAATAAAACAAACTTGAAAAAAAATTACATTGAGTGATGTAACCCAGACCCAGAAAGACAAATGCAGCATGCATTTCAATGTATGTGCTGGTCCCAGTGTTGAGTCTTTAGATTTATAAATTTGTCTTGAGGTACAGATAGAAGAAGCCAGGAAACAAGAAAGTAGCCATTAAGCAATGGAGAAAGATTAAGGGATGGATATAGTATAACACAAGTTGTACAGAAAAGGAAAGGAAAGAAGTGGGGAGCTTATGTGGGGAGAGGAATGAGAAAGAGGGGAACACAAGAGTGTGGGATGAGTATGTTTAAAAAAACAAATGAAATCTAGTATTTTATGAGCTTTGTACATGTAGTTTATACCAATAGTTTATCAAACTATAATTTTTTTTTTTGGTTTTTTGAAACAGAGTTTCTCTGTGTAGTTTTGGTACCTCTCCTGGATCTCACTCTTTAGACCAGGCTGGATATCTGACTGGTTCAGCCTCCCAAGTGCTGGGATTAAAGGCGTGCGCCACCGCCGCCACCACCACCAGCCAAACTATAAAATGAATCAAATATAAATTCCAGTGATAGGTGTGGGCTACCTCCCTTCAATTAATTAGTCAGGGGAATCCTAGAGACCCCCCTAAACAATAGAAGCTACTTTCATTTCTCTTAGTCAACTGCCAGAACTTGTTGGCAAGACTAAGGTCTATCACACACTTAGGTCACAAGACTAAAAGAAGTCAAGCTGGTCCTGAGCTGAAGGCTTCCTCCTTGCTGGTTATCTTTCAGAGCCCTGAACAGTCGTTGAAAACTCCTGGTGAAAAAAAGTTGTCAATATTATTAACCTCCTGTGAACCTTAAAATGTATAATAATCATCAGCCTGGCAAGTTGGTCCCATTGGTTCATTTGTTACATCAATGTTATGGGGGTAGCCTACAGCTTTCTAATGGGATTTAAGGCCCTCTCCACAGTAAGTATCTCATACCTGGTGTTGTAAGCCTGTCTAAAACCCTGTGGCTTTGAAGGGCATACACCCCAAAGGAGAATCTAACTACTTTTATTTTGCTAAGTAGACATAAAATCCAAACAATTTCTAAATTCTTATCCTTATACCCATAGTTTATTGCAGCTCTCATTCTTGATCAGAGAAGCTTCTTCTTGTAAGACAATAGTTAACACAGAGACTCACAACTTGTGTAAGGGAAAAGAATAAATGACTCGTGATGTGCTCAGCTCCAAACATTGACATAGAGGGATGGAAACTTGAAAGAGCCAGAAGTCTGAGAAGACTGCTATGAAATAGACTATTCTAGATATGACAGCATTACTGCACCAATGAACTCAACAGCTGTGCTTGCCTACACAGGATTGAGCCAATCAACATTCCAGAATGGGTGGAAGAGCCATGACCTACCTCCCTTGGTAGTTGGGAGATATAGGATATTGATAACTTCAGGAGAAGACAGAGATACTTTTCTTCAGGAATGTGTGTCCTGGTAGGTTGTCCATGATCCAGTGGATGGTTCTATGCTCATGTGTGTAAGGGCACCTAGAACTATATCCAGAGGATTATAAAGAAGAGAATAAAGAGAAGAGAATATGAATGTAGAAAAGCATCATGAAGAGGGAGCTGGGAGAATTTGAAGGAGTGAGTAGGGTATGGATATTATCTAAGTATATGAGAGTATGAAAGAATAGATAAAATAAAATTTTAAAGATGAATGGATACTTATTAATCAGAAAAAGTCAATAAATGTCTCTGTATTTTTTAAAACCATTATTTCAAAAGTAAATGATTAATTGGGACATTCAAGATATATAAGTCTCAGGGTGCCCATCTCTTAAGGATCATCACTACAAAGAGCTGCTATAGTCCTCTGGGATGAAATGGAATGACATTGTGATGGTTAATGTTAATTGATTGTCAACTCAACAGATTCTAAAACCACTCAGGAGTAAATGCTTGACAAGGCTGTGCATACAATTTTTAGGCTTTATTCTTCACTGTCAAGTGTTTTCCAAGGCTGTGGTGGCTGTCATCATGTCATTCTTCCATGCATCCTCTGGTTTTCAAATGTACTGAGAAATATCTGCTATACTTTGGTCAACTACACTGTACCATTAAAGACAGTGACTTCATGGTTAGTATTACTGCATGCCTCATTCTATTCCTTATGCAGTTGTTAGTGGACAAGGGAAGAGTCTGAACAGACAATATTTAGTGAATGCTGATATCATAATTTTGGGTAGAAAGGGATCTGATGCAAATGCTGGCTCTCAGCTGCCAGCATGTGCAAAGATTTGAAGCATGTTGTAGGACAAAGGAAGAACTGCTGTGGAATAATCTTTTTGTACACTGTAAATATGTATTACTCTCATTGGTTAATAAGGAACTGACTGGCCAATGGCTAGGCAGAATTTGGGGGGCAGAGAGAATGCTGGGAAGAAGAAGGGTAAAGTCTCAGATACAGAGAAGGAGGAAATGAAATTTCTGTACTGAGATAAGGTACCAAGCCACAAGGTAGAACATAGAAATATAGGTTGATTGAAGTTGTAGGAGCTAGTTAGTAACAAGCTTAAGCTATTGACCAAGCATTTATAATTAGTAGTAAATATCTGTGTGGTTATTTGAGAGTGACTGACAGGACACAGCTGACTGCCAGGTATAACTGGAGTATTCCTGTGTCCACCTGGCTTCTGTAGCAGCTCAGGTCCAATTAAACACACAGAGACTTATATTACTTATTAACTGTATGGCCATGGCAGGCTTTTTGCTATCTATTCTTATATATTAACTTAACCCATTTTTATTAATCTATAAGTTGCCACATGGCTTATAGTTTACCGGTATCTTACATGGTGGCAGCTGGCAGCATCTCCTGACTCAGCCTTCTTCCACCCAGCCCTCTGCTCTCTCCTTGTCCTGCCTACACTATCCTTCCTGCCTGGCTACTGGCCAATCAGCATTTTATTTACCAATCAATCATAGCAACATATATTCATAGCATACAGAACATCCCACAGCAGCCAGAACAGAGAGAACTCTACCTACATAGAACTCACACAGTCTCTGCTTAGTTCTCTGAATACCTGATTAAGCTTTGGTTGAGTGTCTGATACTTTGCCAGTTAGGTTACAATGGAGACATGAAGAAAGGCTCAGGAGGAGATCTATACACTCATAATTTTCAGAGACTTGGGCTTTTCAATAAAAGGAAAGGAATAATAGAATTTAGATAATGTAATAAGTGCACATGGTATTATTGAGGGTCTAGGTGGTGAGACCAGCTGCCACTTTAAGGTGACAACTTAAGGAAGTGCCATTTTGACCCAGGTGTAAGGGACAGTTAGAACAACATAGGCAGACTAGAAAGTGAAAATGGGCTCCCTGAGATGGAGATTCTTGTTCTCACAAAATATCACCAAGAACAATGGCAGGAAGACATGAGAAGGGTTGTGGTTACCTAATTATGAACAGCAGAGGACTGGGGAGGACCTAGGGGCCCTAGAAAATACTCAATCCAGAGCCCTTTTAATGGGCTCCTAGCCTTAATGTCCCTCCCATCCCTAAGGGATACAACATTTCTTCACAGCTTGGTCTTCTGTATTTCCAGGATGCTTGATACTTTGTCCATCCCAGTGACAAATGTGATCCCCTTCATGAGTGACAGCACCCCCATTACATATCTTTGAGGCTTCCATCTGGTATTTGAGAAAAGCTCTACTCAAGGTCATATACCTGGCTAAAAATAGCAAAGAAAGACTCAGAAGTGACTTTGATCATCCAGTACTCTAGTATAGAAGATGGGAGGAGGCTGTCATCATCCAGTGCCCTGAGGCTCCTTCCAAGTGAGAGCACCCATCCTCTGACCATGGCTACCATCATGGAAACACCCAGTGAGACCCTACCTTCACTGGAAGTAAGGGGAGTAGGGGATTGGCCTCCCATGGATCAGAACACTTTGATCCCAAATGGCTGGACAGAATTTCTCCCTGGAGATCCAGGACAGAAGCTTATGCTGTCACCCTTAAGCCAAGAGACACTGTAAACCAGATCCTAACAAACTGATCATTTTCTGGAAGAGGTAGAGTGAGTGAGGTCAGATTCTACACTTAATAAGCCTGGTAAAGATCCCTGGGTCCATTGGGAAGGTGGTTGATGGGCCCCCTTAATCCATGCCTAGCTTTTAGGCCCTTGAACTATGAATAGCTACATGTAGGAACTGGGGGTGGGGTGGTGCTGTCTGGGAAAAGGGGAACACTTGTTCAACTTTCTGTCTCTTGAGCTGTTCTAGCACATAAGCAAACCTGAAGCAATATTGAAGTTTTGCAGTGTAGGGAAGAGACACCCAGCTTTGAGTTGGAAACAGGAAGTGCCTGAAATGCAAATGGAGGCAGCTATGAGAGCTAGGAGGGAGTTCCTGACCTGATTTCTCCCAGCAGTGATCTGTGATCTGCAAGATCTTTCTATCTATGATGCTTTTGTTTCTTATGTTTTTTCACAGCACAGAAAAGTAACCAGCACAATAAGTCTGCTTTGGTGTAAGGCTCGGGGATTATTACATGTAGCAGAAACCACCTACTCTTGCAGGGTCAAGAGAACAAGAAGGAATAAGGCCAAATCATGCTGTGATATCTAAGCACTCTGGTGATTCTCCCTCTAGGTTCTTACTTCCTAAGGTTAAGAAAGTTGTACAGTGGAAAGAGAAGACACAAAGGCCCAATAAAACTCCCTAACAAAGCCCAGTTAGCTGATTAGCCTTATGGAACCTCCCTTCCCAGTAGATAAAGCTTATACTTCTGCTTTCTCTGGGGCTCCATCTGCTGTCTTTCTAGCATGTTCTACTCTTTGTCTGTCTTGAAGATGGAGCACAGAACTCCCCTAGATAATTACCAGCATCCCTGCTATGAATGTTTGTTACTGGTATATGGAAAATTCCAAACACTTCTAGTACAACCTTGCTAAAATACCAGATGACTAAATAAAGTCTATGCTGAGAATCCATCTTACCCCAAAATAATGGTTATCATCAAGAAAACAACAAGGAAAAAAAAAATGATGTTGTGGACATGATGAAAATGAACCCTTATATGCAGTTGATCAGAATATAAATTAGTGCAATCATGTGTTTCCACTATTTGGCTATTTGTCCTTGTGCTTTTAGCAATCATGGTCTCAACAATTCTCACTCTTACAGTCCCTCCTCTTTCTCACCGATATGTAAAATTAAATTAAATTATAAAATAAAAAATGAAGAATAAAAAATTAGTGCTATCATGAAATATATTGTGATGTTTCCTCGCTAAAAATATTAATTCCTTATAACCCTGCTTTAGAACTCCTAGCTGTACGTATGAAGGAATCAAACTCAGTATACAATAAGGATATGTGCACATCATGCTGTTTTGGTACTATTCACATTAACCAAATAATGGAATTAGCTCAGCTGTCCATCAATGTGTGCAAAAGACAGAAGAGGGGAGTGAATAAGAGTAGCATATCTTTTACGTGTATATTAAAATGGTACAGTAAACAAAATACTTTGAATAACTCATACTACTAATAAAAATAAATAGGGACTGGAAGATGGCTGAGTCCGTGAAGTACCTGTCTCACCAGCATGAAGAACTGTGCCCAGATATCCAGAACACATGTATTATACAGTACTTCACCCACATCTGTAGCTCTGGCACTGCACTAGTGAGGACATAGCCAGTCCAGTCCTTTAAGTTCATTGACAAGGCAGCCTGTGATGATGAGCTCCAGGTTCAGGGAGATATCCAGAGGCAATTTCTCATGTGTTCCTTTGTGTCTGTATGTGAGAGAGAGTAGGCATGGAAGAAGAGAAATGCTTGTTGGCTTGTTGATATAGCAGTGAAATCTAGGACAATTTTCTTCTAATGCTTGAACAGGCTTTGTTTTAAGATTTATTTATTTATTATGCATACAGAAGAGGGCGCCAGATCTCATGGTGGCTATGAGCCACCATGTGGGTGCTGGGAATTGAACTCAGGACCTCTGGAAGAGCAGTCGGTGCTCTTAACCTCTGAGCCATCTCTCCAGCCCAGGTTTTTTGGTTTTTTTGGTTTTGTTTTTGTTTTTTTGTTTTTGTTTTTGTTTTTTTGTTTGAATGTGTCTTAAATAAAAAAACAGTCATCAAAGGCAATACCTGTGGTTGACATCTAACTTATACACAAGTACACACACCCACATTGATGTATTCAACACACATGAACACACACACACACACACCATGTACAAATATTAATGAATGAATAAATAAACAAATATATAAATAAAATGCAGCTAGACTGTGAACTGGAGCCATATATGCTAAGCCATATTTAAAGCTATTTTATTGTAAACAGATCTTTTAATCATAGAAAATTTCTTTAAAAAATGATGATGAAGGAACAATATAGGGGTGTATGATCTGACACAGAGAAGAAATAAAGAACATAAACTGTTATTTGAGTGTAAAAGCTTCTTCAGAAATATTACAGATAATCAACTAGTGAATTCACTTCTTTTTGATGAAAATAAGTTACCATTTGGTAAAAAATGTATGTATGCATAAGCACACACACACATAAACCTGAACAAAGCCTTAAATTTCTCATCTGACAAACTATTACTTGTTGCTTTTTTTTTGTTTAGCTTTGGTTTTTGTTTTTATATACATGGTTTCTCTGTATAGCTTTGGAGCCTTTTCTGGAACTTGCTCTGTAGACCAGGATATCTACTGTTTTTTCCAAGAGTTTACATAAAAAGAATCTGCACTTGAAATATTTTGTTGACACTAAGATGAATCCACAGGATGGCAGTATCTTCTCAGAGACCCAGAGGCAATTTCTCACATGGTCCTTTGTGTCTGTGTGTGTGTGTGTGTTGGGGGAAGGGGGGTTAGAGAGAGGAGGAGAGTTTTGATGTAGCAGTGAAAACTAGGACCTTCTTTCTAATTGGATGAACAGTTTGGGGTTTTTCTTTTTTGCATCTTACAGCAGAAGAATCTGAACTCCCTAGATGCCACTGTTATGTTTGAAGTGTGACTCTTCAGTGAAAACAATAATGTCTCTCTTAAGTTTTTCTCTAATGGTACTCTGGCTTCAGCTGAGGGGTGAGTTTGGCCATTTCTATGGGAATATAAAAATACAATATATGAGGGTGTTTCCCTCACATATTTTATGTGGGAGGGTAGAAATACTAATGTTCTCATGCCAAAGCAAAAGCAGATGGGATACCCATGGAAAAGCCATTCTAGGGTGTCTGCATCCATATGCATCCAATCCTGCTTGTCTGACCTTTGTCTTTTTGCACAGGGGTGAGCAGCCAGCAGAAGGTGCAGCAGAACCCAGAATCCCTCAGTGTCTCAGAGGGAGCCATGGCCTCTCTCAACTGCACTTCCAGCGATCGTAATTATGATTACTTCTGGTGGTACAAACAGCATCCTGGGAAAGGCCTCAAGTTGCTGATGTCCATACTCACCGATGGTGAGAAGAAAGAAGGCAGATTCACAGTTCACCTCAACAAAGCCAGCCTGCATGTTTCCCTGTACATCAGAGACTCCCAGCCCAGTGACTCAGCTGTCTACTTCTGTGCAGTGAGCACACAGTGCTCCCCAGGCACCTGCAGGCTGCACCGAAACCTACTGGGCCCCAGCAAGATCTGAGCTACAGTGCAGAAAACAGGGTGGAGAAATTCTGATTGTCTACTTGTACTCCATTTTCAATGGGAATTAGAGTCTTGGGAGGGACAGTTTGACTCACAGGGAAAATACTTTATTGTTCTGATAATGTATGAAACACAAAAATAAAATATTTTCTACTTTATTTTAACTGAAATAATTATACATTATATTTTAATTAAGGTTTCATGTCCTCCATTTCTTTCCAGATCCTTCCTACTTCCCCACATAACCAACACCACACCTACTTTCTCTTTATCTCTGTCTTTAGAATACAAAAAGGCAAAAAAAAAAAAAAAAAAGGAAAGAAAGAAAAGACACAAGAAGCACACATACAGAGAAATATTGTTTTGAGGCAGAAGAAACGCTACCTTGATGTATTGGAGCTAGAGAACACCACAAAGTCATACCATGCAACAGGCCTCACACAAGAGAGATTTACTGGTGGGGAGGGAAAGGGGTAAACAGAGCCTGCCTCTGATCAAGGGTGGAGAGGGAAAGGAGGGTGGCCTGTGAAGGCACTGGCTTTTTATAAAGGGGTATAGTGCATGTGCATAGGGAGAATATGTGACTCGTGGCAACAGTGGAAACATGTTACTGAGGTGGGCTTGGGGGAGGGTGTGGGCTTCCAACACACATTAAAACTAAATCTGTAAAAACACAAATCTGGAAAGCATAATACACAAGCAAAAGACCAGTAATTAAAAATAACTCCCAACAAAGCAATATGAGACAAAATTTCTACCAAAATACCATGGAGTTAGTTGTGTCTGCCATCTATTGCTAGGAATGGGGTACATCTTTGACTGTGGTTTGTATGTCCAGTGAGACTCCATTGGAGAAAACTGATTTTTCCTTTGCAAGCACACATCTGTTGGAGATATCTTCTTGGTTAGGGATGGAAGCCTATGTGCACATATCAGCACTGGGACCACACCTTGCTTAATCCTGTGCAGATCCAGCACATGCTGTCACAATCTCCATGAGTTCATACATAAATAAGTTCTACTGTCATACACTCCCTAGGGCTCTTTCATTCTTTCCACCTCTTCTTTCGTGGGGTTCCCTGTTCACTGACAGGAGGGATTTGATGAAGACGTCTCATTTAGGACTAAGTGTTCCAAAATCTCTCACTCTGCACACTGTCAAATTGTGGGTCTCTGTATTAGTTTCCATCTACTCCAAAAGGAAGTTTCTGTGGTGACAGCTGAGTGAGCTACTGATGCATGGGGCAGCAGATGTGGTAGAACTCTGAGTTGAATTCATCTGGTGGGGTAGGTCTTTGTTGTTGTTGTTGTGGGAGACTTTTAATTGCTGCTTCTATTTAACTAGGGGTTTAGGTATGCTTAAATTGCTTATCAGATGTTGATTTAACTTTGGTATCTTATATAAATCAAGAAACATTTCTTTTAGGTTTCCTAGTTTGGTGGAGTACATTTTTTTTTAAAGTATGTCCTTATGATTCTTTGGATTTCCTTGGTGTCTGCTGTGATGATCCTATTGTTTTGTTTTGTTTGACTCAATTACTATTAATTCTCTGTCTGTATTTAGTTTGGTAAGAGTTTATCAATTGTATTGATTCTCTCAAAGAACTAACTCTCCACTTCATTTGTTCTATTATTTTTTTGTTTGTTTCTCTTTTATCTCCTTCAGCCTTCAGTTTGTTTTTTCTTGGCATCTACTATTTTGGGGTGTTATTTCTCCATTTTATTTTAGAGCATTCAGGTGTACCAATAAGCCGCTAATATAAGATCTCTCCAATTGTTTTTGTTTGTTTTCTTGTTGTTTATTTTTTTAATATAGGCACTTAATAATATGAAATTGCCTCTTAGAACCAACTTTATTGTGTTCCATAGTTTGGGTATGTTGTGCTTTCATTTTTATTCAATTCTAAAAAGTTATTTATTTCCAATTGAATTTCTGTTTTGACCTATTTTTCATTCAGTAGTGAGTCATTCCATTTTTATGAGTATGTAAACAATTTATTATTGGTATCCAGCTTTAATCCATGGTGGTCAGACAGGATTCAGGGTGTCATCTCACTTTTTTTTATATATTTATTGAGACATGCTTTGTGCCCAAGTATGTGGTCAATTTTGGAGAAAATTCCAAGAGATACTGAGAAGAAGGTATATTCTTTCCTGTTTGGATATAATGTCCTGTTAATATGTGCTAGTCTACTTGATTTGTGTTTTTAAGTTCATCATTTTTGAACTTTAGTCTAGTTCAGTTTCTGTCTGGAAATTCTGTCTATTGGTAAGAGTGAAGTATCAAAATCACCCACTATTACTGTGTGAGGGTCAGTGTGTGATTTTAACTATAGTGGTGTTTTTTTTTTTATGAACTTGGGTATCCTTATGTTTTGTGCATAAATGTTTAGAATTGCAATATCCTCTTGATGGATTTTTTCTTTGTCCATTTTTTCTAATGTCCTTTCATATCTCTTCTGATCAGTTTTGATTTGAAGTCTATTTTTGTCAGCTATTAAAATGTCTATACTGTCTTGCTTTTTTGGTCCAATTACTTAAAATATCTTTAAGATACAGACATTAAAGAAATGCATTTAACTTGAGACCCATACCAGGAGAGGAAGCCCATTCCTAGATGTTCAGGAACCAGAAACTGGATAGTCCAGAGACCTGGGATAAAACCAAACTGAACTGGTCAAAATGAATAAATGAATAAATGAATAAATAAATAAACAAATAAACAAATAAATAAATATGATTACTAGTGTTAAAAAAAAAAATCTTAACACAAAGCATCCAGGAAATTTTGGGCACTGTGAAAAGACAAGTCTAGCAAGGAGAGTTCAAGGTATGACATCAGTAAAGAAGGTATTTCTGTTGGCTTGATTTTTCTCAGTCACAGGTGCTCGCTCTCACTTACCCATGACCTTCTGCTCTTGTCAATGCCTGTTCTTGATGGGTGGCAAGAAGCTACTGTATTGAGAGCTGCTGGTAGCAAAAGTCCATGGGAAGTATACAGCAGTGACAACTAGAGTTCAGAAGGTCAACCTATCAGAACTAAGGATTCTGTTAGAGGAAACCATCATGCAAGGTGTTACAGAATTACTGTCTTTTGAATGAACTGGCTGTCTCTTGTTGTAAACTTCTTATGCAATAACAGCTTTGATTCTCCCCGTTTACCATGCATTTCCATGTTATGTGTACATGTAATCTCATGATTGCATCTCAATCTTGGGCACAACTTTCCCTATACATTAGAGTAATTGGACAACTGTGCCCAGCTGTGTTTATTTTTCGTTTATATATTTCTGGCCAGGGCCATTCTCCAGAGAAAAGTATTTCAGCAAAGATACCTTTTTCCAGGGACAAATGCAGAGAAATAAAGATTAGCTCATCTCACTCACAGACAGAGAAAAGAACTGCTAACAATTAAATCATCAACCCCTTACCTTCACCCTGTGTTATTTACACAAGACCCTAACTTAAGGGATTTACTGCTCACATTCCTGGGATGATGTTTTAGCCATTTTGCTAGATACTGAGTTAAGGCAGTTACTTCCCACTGACCCAAGGAGATTGCCTCCAGGCCAGGCAGGTGATAGGTGCCAACCTTCTTTCTTGGGCAAATTAAGTTTTTATTCCTCTTCAGCCAGGTGCTATCCCTAGATTTTCTCCTCAGCAATTACTCTGAGTGAAAGTGCTTTTACTAACCAAATACTACACGCTCTGACATAGGTTGCTTAGCCACCTAGCATATGTCCCCCTCCCTATCAGAAAGCAGCTGTAGCTGGGACGAGTGGGAAAAGTGGCACCAAAGACAGTTTATTTCTTGTGACTTATTGACCCCTAACACTTTACCTAGCCGTTTCTAGATTATAGTTTGAGCACACAAATTCTCTAATTAATCTTAGCCTTTAGTTGACCCTACCAGAGAACTCCCCATTAGTCACTCCCCTTCTGGGTTGTAATTGGAAGCTGACAATTAATTGCTTTATGTGTGGGTCCTTATCATCTCTCTCTGTGAAAACTTCAAGCCTCACATTGCTTTGCCTAAGAATTACTGTGTGGGTATATAGACTGGTTCTCTGAGAGCACTGAGATGATTGATAGAGAAGAACAAAGATGAAGACGGAGGTAGAAAGAACTAGGTACAATGATGAGAGAACAGAAGGGACTGAGAGCAGGAGGGACTGAGAGGAACTAAGTAAGAGAGCAGAAAAGAAACTGTGTAGATAGAATTGGCTTAGAGAAATAAAGTGAATGGACTAAAGAATGCGGTGTGCTTAGATTCACTGAATATCCCTCAGATTAGAATCCTCAGCTGGTTGGTAGACTCTTCCATGGATCCTGGGAGCAAACAATACAGGCTGGACCTATTAGTGTTTGCATTACTACTGTGTGTGTACATTGTCATGTGCTCACTGTGTGTATATTACCATGTACTTACTGAGAAGCTTTCTCTGGAGATACAGTTTGGTCCTCCCACTTCTGAACCAAGCATGTTTGTCTCACAGTGTCTTCTCATGCCCCCTTTCCTGAGAGAGGCTGGTCTCCTGAAAAGAACAACAAAGCAGACAGAGTATAGTCATCGTGAGTATTATTGATCTCATGATATAAAACTGTATCTCTGTCCGATACCTACACTCATTCAAAGCCAAGAGCACAGTTGGTAGAGTGTTCTCTGTCCTGTGTACAGACTGTCCTGTGTTTTCTATAAGGTTAATCTTTGGACTTATCAAACCCCATAGTATAGCAGTATCTACACAAGTAATACTAATTTAGTATGTATTCAGTTTGGATTCCACCTTGTTTTTATATATAAAGGTCATGTTTACAGCACTATCTTCCAAATCAAACAACTGCCATGAAACCAGTTGTGCCTACTTGGAAAAGATGAATGAATAGGCTTGTTGATTGTTGATTTATTGATGTTACATTGTCAGATAAAATGGAAGGGAAATGATTGGAAAGGAAACTGGAAAACTTAATCCAGTTACAAAGCCCTAAGCCAGTTATAAAATGTATCAAAAAGGTCAAAGTTCAATATATTTTTGTCAAGACTCAGCTTAAATCAATTGTTATTGGTCTATTCTCAATGGACAATTAAATGGACCAGTTTAAAGAACAAAGATGCATATATAATCAAAGTTTACTTAAGTACTTGATTTTATTTAAACTTTATCTGAATATACCACAGTACCTAAAAATACCAGACAGGTATATCTGACTTCTGCATGTTCAATAGCCATACTTGGAGGTTATACTAATGTGGTCAGAGGGATTAAACTTGAAAAAATACTTTCCATTTTCCCTTTCTAGATCAACTCTGTCCCAGAGGATATGATATGTCTTTCAAAATGTTCTGTTACTGGGGGCTGGAGAGATGGCTGACTGATTAAGGACACTGGGTGATTTTCAAGAACACCTGGGATAAAATTTTAGCACTCATGGGGTGTTTAACCATTGTCTATAACTTCAGTTTCAGGGGATCAAGCATTGTCTTCTTGCCTCTATGAACAAGTACTTGATTTTGCTCAACCTTTATCTAAATATGCCACAGTACTTAAAAGTACCAGACAGGTGTAACTGACTTTCTGCATGTCCAATAACCATACTTGGAAGTTATACTGAACGTGTTGTGCACAGACTTGCTTGCAGGCAAAATACCCATACCTATAATCTAAACTAAAAACAAAACTAACCTGAGCTGTTCTGTGACTCCAGGGAATCACCTGTTCCCTGAAAACTTGTTACAGTGATTTCTACCCACTGTCCAGTCTACAAAGAGAATGCACAGCACAGAAGGGAAAATGCCCCCATGTTTCAAAGCAAAACCAAGGTCAAGCAAGGCTCTAGATTTATCCTCACACAGATGCACCAAGTTACTAAAGGAAGGCTAAAAGAGCCAGAAGTTCTTCTGCAGTTCAAGTGATCTCCAAGTAACAACTGGTTTTGACCGTTTAAAAAATGTGATTTATTTTGACATCTGAATGATCTTAAACTCCAAACAGGAAAGTATGACCCAAGAATAAAATGATTGGTGTGTTTTCTTTAACAATCTAATGGATGACACTCCCTAGACATTAGACTTAAATCCTTATGAGATGTGATATAGCTACTTCTAATTAGTGCTTTTCTTCTTGACAAGAAAATACTGGACAGATATAGAACGTCTTGACATTGGCTCAATTTAACACTGCAGTGCCTGCTAAAACCAAGGGAGACAGGCTCACCATTGTCTCAGCTAAAAACAAACAATCAAACAGTTCTTAAATTTCTTCTCCCTTTTCCTCTCTAGAATTATGTGGGGGAGGGGACCTTACATTGTGGTTCTAGACATGCTATTCACAATAGTTACCAAAGTTATCAAGACTAGCCTTTGCAGCCAAAATTACCTTTCACCTGCTACTAAAAGGTATCAACTTGCATGGCTAAACATGTCACTTGAACAGTTCTGCCTTAAATATTCATAGGTAGCCCCCATTCATTTGGACTGTCCTTGGCCCAGGACATCATGAACTGATCAAGTCCTCATAAAACTGCTTCAACCTGTACAAGTCCTGTTATTCTGTGAGGCATCTGAGAATAGACTCTTTCAGAAGCTGAGTCCCTCCTTAACTCTCTAGCCATGTGGGGATATAAGAGAAAAGGTCCAATTGCACCAATCTTGAGTCACTTACTTGGAGATGATACTTGAGGGAGAAAGGTACAAACTGAGCTCGGAATAGATCCAATAAAATAATCTGGGATGCTCTAAAAGATGTGGGACCATAGTGCCCTTGACAAACTCCAGAAACACATCCCAGGGTAATGCCTCCTAAGCTCCAGCCCATCTCCTAATTAAGCAGCTAGAGCGATCACATCCTCATCCTTGACAGCAGTTTCTGCTGATGTCTAAGTGGGTGGGGCCGAGAAAGAGTTAGAGGAATACAGACAGATGAGAAAGCTCCTTAAGACAGCAGCTTCTTGTTCCCAGAAGACAACCTGAATTGAACGGGTGGGAAGGCACGGGGTGGGGCACCAAAACAGGACTACCAGTGGAAAGAGAAGACATAAAGGCCCAATAAAACTCCCTAACAAGCCCAGTTAGCTGATTGGCCTTACAGACCCTCCCTTTCCAGTGGACAAAGCTTATACTTTTGCTTTCTCTAGGGCTCCATCTTCTGTCTTTCTAGCATGTTCTATTCTTTGTCTGTCTCTGGGAGGGAGCACAGCATTCCCTTAGATGATCACCAGCGTAACTGCTATGGATGTTTGTTACTGTTATATGAAGAATTCCAAGCACTTCTAGCACAACCTTGCTAAAGAAACAGCTGACTAAATAAAGTCTATCCTAGAATCCATATAATGACTATCATCAAGAAAACAAAAAGGAAACAAAGGATGTTGTGGACATGATGAAAAATGAACACTTATATGCAGTTGATGAGAACATAAATTAGTGCAACCATTACAGAATTTAGTGTGGTGTTTCCTTGCTAAAAATCCTTTAAAAATATTAATTCCTTATAACCCTGCTTTAGAACTCCTAGCTGTGTGTATGAAGGAATCAAACTCAGTATACAATAGGGATATGTGCACATCATGCTGTTTTGGTACTATTCACGTTAACCAAGTAAATGGAATTAGCTCAGCTGTCCATCAATGTGTGCAAAAGACAGAAGAGGGGAGTGAATAAGAGTAACATATCTTTTACGTGTATATTAAAATGGTCATACTACTAATAAAAATAAATAGGGACTAGAGAGATGGTTGAGTTGGTGAAGTACCTGTCTCACCAGCATGAAGAACTGTGCCCAGATATCCAGAACACATGTATTATA
The DNA here is from genome assembly GCF_903995425.1 of Onychomys torridus. NCBI lineage: Eukaryota > Metazoa > Chordata > Mammalia > Rodentia > Cricetidae > Onychomys > Onychomys torridus. The sequence continues at coordinate 42,183,708 of NC_050451.1, forward strand.
CAGTACTTCACCCACATCTGTAGCTCTGGCACTGGTGAGGACAGAGCCAGTCCAGTCCTTTAAGTTCATTGACAAAGCAGCCTATGATGATGAGCTCCAGGTTCAGGGAGATACCCAGAGGCAATTTCTCATGTGTTCCTTTGTGTCTGTATGTGAGAGAGAGTAGGCATGGAAGAAGAGAAATGCTTGTTGGCTTGTTGATATAGCAGTGAAATCTAGGACAAGTTTTTTCTATTGCTTGAACAGGTTTTTTGTTTGTTTGTTTGTTTTTATGTGTCTTAAATAATAAAATAGTCATCAAGCCAGGGCAGTGGTGGCAAACTCCTTTAATCCCAGCACTCCGGAGGTAGAGCCAGGCAGATCTCTGTGAGTTCAAGGCCAGCCTGGGCTACCAAGTGAGTTCCAGGAAAGGTGCAAAACTACACAGGGAAACCTTGTCTTGAAAATAAAAAAAAAAAAAAAAAGTCATCAAAGGCAATACCTGATGTTGACATCTAACCTATACACATGTACACACACCCACATTGATGTGTTCACTACACATGAACACACACACACACACACACACACACACACACACACACACACCATGTACAAAAATAAATGAATGAATAAATAAACAAAGAGTCATATAGGCTAAGCCATATTTAAAGCTATTTTATTTTAAACAGATCTTTTAATCATAGAAAAGTTCTTTAAAAAGTAGATGATGAAGGAACAATATAGGGGTATATGATCTGACACAGAGAAGAAATAAAGAACATAAACTATTAACTATTATTTGATTGTAAAAGCTTCTTCATAAATATTACAGATAAACAACTAGTGAAATCACTTCTTTTTGATGAAAATAAGTTGCCATTTGGTAAAAAAAAATCTATGTATGTATGCATAAGCACACACATACATAAACCTGAACAAAGCCTTAAATTTCTCATCTGACTAAACTATTGCTTGTTTTTTTGTTTGTTTGTTTTTGTTTTTGTTTTCTTCTTCTTCTTCTTCTTCTTTTTTTTTTTTTTACTTTTGGCTTTTGTTTTTTTATACATGGTTTCTCTGTATAGCTTTGGAGCCTTTCCTGAAACTCGCTCTGTAGACCAGGCTGACTACTGCTTGTTTTAATAGTTTACATAGGAAAAATCTGCACTTGAAATATTTCTTTGACACTAAGATGAATCCACAGGATGGCAGTATCTTCTCAGAGACCCAGAGGCAATTTCTCATATGGTCCTTTCTCTCTCTCTCTCTCTCTCTCTCTCTCTCTCTCTCTCTCTCTCTGTGTGTGTGTGTGTGTGTGTGTGTGTGTGTGTGTGTGTGTGTGTTGTGGGGAAGGGGGGTTAGAGAGAGGAGGAGAGCTTTTGATGTAGCAGTGAAAACTAGGACCTTCTTTCTAATTGGATGAACAGTTTGGGGTTTTTCTTTTTTGCATCTTACAGCAGAAGAATCTGAACTCCCTAGATGCCACTGTTACATTTGAAGTGTGACTCTTCAGTGAAAACAATAATGTCTCTCTTAAGTTTTTCTCTAATGGTACTCTGGCTTCAGCTGAGTGGTGAGTTTAGCCATTTCTATGGGAACATAAAAATACAATATATGAGGGTGTTTCCCTCACATATTTTATGTGAGAGGGTAGAAATACTAATGTTCTCATGCTGAAACAAAAGCAGATGGGATGCCCATGGAAAAGCCATTCTAGGGTGTCTGCATCCATATGCATCCAGTCCTGCTTGTCTGACCTTTGTCTTTTTGCACAGGGGTGTGCAGCCAGCAGAAGGTGCAGCAGAACCCAGAATCCCTCAGTGTCTCAGAGGGAGCCATGGCCTCTCTCAACTGCACTTCCAGCGATCGTAATTCTGATTACTTCTGGTGGTACAAACAGCATCCTGGGAAAAGCCCCAAGTTGCTGATGTCCATATTCACCGATGGTGAGAAGAAAGAAGGCAGATTCACAGTTCACTTCAACAAAGCCAGCCTGCATGTTTCCCTGCACATCAGAGACTCCCAGCCCAGTGACTCAGCTGTCTACTTCTGTGCAGTGAGCACACAGTGCTCCCAAGGCACCTGCAGGCTGCACCCAAACCTACTGGGCCCCAGCAAGGTCTGAGCTACAGTGCAGAAAACAGGGTGGAGAAATTCTGATTGTCTACTTGTACTCCATTTTCAATGGGAATTAGAGTCTTGGGAGGGAGAGTTTGACTCACAGGGAAAATACTTTATTGTTCTGAGAATGTATGAAACACAAAAATAAAATATTTTCTACTTTATTTTAACTGAAATAATTATACATTATATTTTAATTAATGTTTCATGTCCTCGGTTTTGTTCCAGATCCTTCCTACTTCCCCACATAACTAACACCACACCGACTCTCTCTCTCTCTCTCTCTCTCTCTCTCTCTCTCTCTCTCTCTCTCTCTCTCTCTCTCTCTTTTGAGACAGGGTTTCTCTGTGTAGCTTTGCGCCTTTCCTGGAACTCACTTGGTAGGCCAGGCTGGCCTCGAACTCACAGAGATCCGCCTGGCTCTGCCTCCCGAGTGCTGGGATTAAAAGCGTGCGCCTCCACAGCCACCATCACCCGGCGCACTTACTTTCTCTTTATCCCTCTCTTTACAACACAAACAGGCAAAAAAATAAGGAAAGAAAGAAAAGACACAAGAAACACACATACAGAGACATATTGTTTTGAGGCAGAAGGAATGCTACCTTGATGTATTGGAGCCAGGGCACACCGCGACGTCACACCATGCAACAGGCCTCACACAAGAGAGTTTTACTGGGTGGAAGTGAAAGGGGTAAACAGAGCCTGCCTCTGATCAAGGGTAGAGAGGGAAAGGAGGGTGGGCTGTGAAGGCACTGGCTTTTTATAAAGGGGTATAGTGCATGAGCAATAGGGAGAATATGTAACTTGTGGCAACAGTGGAAACGTGTTACTGAGGTGGGCTTGGGGGAGGGTGTGGGCTTCCAACACACATTAAAACTAAATCTGTAAAAACACAAATCTGAAAACCATAATACACAAACAAAAGACCAGTAATTAAAAATAACTCCCAACAAAGCAATATGAGACAAAATTTCTACCAAAATACCATGGAGTTAGTTGTGTCTGCCATCTATTGCTAGGAATGGGGTACATCTTTGACTGTGGTTTATATGTCCAGTGAGACTCCACTGGAGAAAACTGATTTTTCCTTTGCAAGCACACATCTGTTGGAGATATCTTCTTGGTTAGGGATGGGAGCCTGTGTCCACATCCTCCTCCCAGCACTGGAACCACATCTCACTTGAACCTCTGCAGATCCAGCACATGCTGTCACAATCTCCATGAGTTCATACATGAATATGTTCTGTTGTCATACACTCCTTAGGGCTTTTACATTCTGTCTACCTCTTTTTTCGTGGGGTTCTCTCTGCACTGACAGGAGAGATTTGATGAAGACATCTCATTTAAGACTAAGTGTTCCAAAATATCTCACTTTGAACATTGTCCAGTTATGGGTCTCTGTATTAGTTTCCATCTACTCCAAATGGAAGTTTCTGTGGTATCAGCTGAGTGAGACACTGATGCATGGGACAGCAGATGTGGTAGAATTCTGAGTTGAATTCATCTGGCATAAGCCTTTTTTGGGGGGTGGTGTTGGAAGACTTTTATTTGCTGCTTCTATTTAACTAGGAGTTTAGGTCTGCTTAAATTGCTTGTCAGATGTTGATTTAACTTTGGTACCTCAAATAAATCAAGAAAGTTATTCATTTCTTTTAGGTTTTCCAGTTTGGTGGAGTACATATTTTAAAGTATGTCCTTATGATTCTTTGGATTTCCTTGGTGTCTGCTGTGATGATCCTTTTGTTCTGTTTTGTTTTGTCTCAATTACTATTAATTTGGATCTTCTCTGTCTGTCTTTATTTAGTTTGATAAGAGTTTATAAATCACAGTAAATTTTCCCAAAGAACTAACTCTTCACTTCATTAGTTATTTCTATAATTACCTTTGTTTGTTTGTTTCTCTTCTATCTACTTCAGTGCTGAGTTTGATTATTTCTTGTCATCTACTATTTTTGGATGTTATTTTCCTTTTTATTCTAGAGCTTTCAGGTGTGCCAATAAGCTGCTAATATGAGATCTCTCCAATTGTTTTTGTTTGTTTACTTGTTGTTTATTTTTTTTAATGTAGGCACTCAATAGTATGAAATTGCTCTTAAACCAACTTTATTGTGTTCCATAGTTTGGGTATGTTGTGCTTTCATTTTTATTCAGTTCTAAAAAGTTATTTATTTCCAATTGAATTTCTGTCTTGACCTATTTTTCATTCAGTAGTGAATCATTCCATTTCTATGAGTTTATAAACATCCTATTGTTAATATCCAGCTTTAATCCATGGTGGTCAGATAGGATTCAGGGTGTTGTTTCTTTCTTTCTTTCTTTCTTTCTTTCTTTCTTTCTTTCTTTCTTTCTTTCTTTTTTTTTATTGTATTTGTTGAGACTTGCTTTGTGCCCAAGTATGTGGGCAATTTTGGAGAAGATTCCATGAGATAATGAGAAGAAGGTATATTCTTTCCTGTTTGGGTAAAATGTTCTATAAATATGTGCTAGTTCACTTGATTTGTGATGTAATTTAAGTTCAGCATTTCTGAATTTCAGTCTAACTTAGTTTTTGTCGGGATATTCTGTCTATTGTTGAGAGTGAAGTATCAAAATCACCCACTATCACTATGTGAGGGTCAGTGTGTGATTTGAACTATTGTGGCGTTATTTTTTATGAACTTGGGTGCCCTTATGTTTTGTGCATAAATGTTTAGAATTGCAATATCCTCTTGATGGATTTTTTTCTTTGTCCATTTTTTCTAATGTTCTTCCATATCTCTTCTGATCAGTTTTGATTTGAAGTCTATTTTTGTCAGATATTAAAATGTCTACACTCACTTGTTTCTTAGGTCCATTTACTTTAAATATCTTTAAGATACAGACATTAAAGAAATGTATTTGTTGCATTTAACTCGAGGCCCATGCCAGGAGAGGAAGCCCATTCCTAGATGTTTAGGAACCAGAAACTGGATAGTCCAGAGACCTGGGGTAAAACCAAACACAACTGGCCAAAATAAATAAATAAATAAAATTATTCATAATGTTAAATAAAAAATTTCTAACACAGAGCATCTAGGAAATTTGGGACACTATGAAAAGACCAAACATAAAAATAATAGGAATAGGAAAAGAAACCCAGCTCAAAAACCTAGAGTATGTATTTGACAAAATCATAAAAGAAAATTTTCTCAACCTTAATAAGGATGTGCCTATAAAGGTATAAGAACTCTAACCAAATAGATTGGATCAGAACAGAAAATTCCCTTGTCACATAATAATTAAAACGCAGAACAAAGAATATTAAAAGCAGTAAGGGGAGAAGGCCAAGTAACATATAAAATCAGACCTATTAGTGTCACACTCAACTTCTCAATGGAAACCCTAAAATTCAGAAGGGCCTGGAATTATGTCTTGTTGACTCTGTGAGACCACAGATGCCATCCCAGACTACTCTATCCAATAAAACTGTCAATCACCATAGATGGAGAAACAAGATATTTCATCACAAACTAAAATTTAAACAATATCTATCCACAAATCTACTTCTATAGAGAGTACTAGAAGAAAAACTCCAAGTCAAGAGGTTAACTACACCCAAAAAAACACAGACAATAGATCATCTCACACCAGCAAAACCCAAGGAAGTGAAACACACACACACACACACACACACACACACACACACACACACACACTAGCCACCAACAATGAAATAACCAGAATCAACAATCATTGAACATTAATATCTCTCAATATCAATGTACTCAATTTGCCAACAAAAAGACATAGGGTAAAAGGCTAATGGATTTGATACAAAAATAGGTTCCATCATTCTACTGCATACAAGAAACACACCTCAATGTAGTGGATATCTGTTCTATGACCCTGAAGCACAGCCCTAGAGATGTGGCAGGTAACTGCTCTACTTGCCTATGACCTTTGTGGGAGCCCACAACTGACTCAGTTTCCCAGTTTGAATCTGAAGTCTATTCTGAGTCAATAGAATTCAAGCTTGTTTGCTCCAAGGCTGTGAGAAAGTCCTGATTAGCCCACGAGAGGTAACACATTATCTAGCTAGATGCAGGCTGCTGATGCCAGCCAGAGGTACATTGAGATAGAAAACGAAACTGCCTGTTCCTTGGTGCAAGGCAGTTTAGATAGTGCTTGAATGCCTGTGCTGTGCATTGTTCTACCTCTGTCCTTCAAAACTGTATATATAAGCTGGCTGTGAAATAAACTCGGGGCTGTCTGGCATTGACTGGCAGACCTCTCGACTCTTTTCTGTCTTCTTCATTGTCTCTTCAATCTGCACGCCTCTACCCAGCTACCCAGCTGACTGTCGGCAGGCCCGACAGACCTTGAAGTACATGCCCCTGGAGCATGTCCTCTCAGCTACCCTTAAAACCTGAGATGCTGAGTGAGATGGCTGGAATAGCATGAGATTGTGCCCCAGCATTCCAGAACCTTCAACAACTCTGTTCTGTACAGTATGTTTTTCTCCCCTAATAAATTCCTTTGCCTTTGAGCAGACTCTGGATTTCTCGCATTATCTCAACATCAAAAATAGACATTACCCTAGAGTAAAGGGTTGGAAAAGATTTCCAATCAAATGGAACTAAGAAGCAAGCTGGTGTAGCTATCCTAATATCTAACAAAATAGACTTCCAACCAAAATTAACCAAAAGGGATGAAGAAGAGCCGGGTGGTGGTGGCACATACCTTTAATCTCAGCACTTAGGAAGAAGAGCCAGGCAGATCTCTGTGAGTTTGAGGCCATCCTGGTCTACAGAGTGGGATCTCGGACAGGCACCAAAGCTACACAGTGAAACCCTGTCTCAAAAAAACAAGAGGGGAGGAGGGATAAAGAAGGACATTTCATATTCATCAAAACAAAAATCTACCAAGAAGATGTCTCACTTTTGAACATGCATGCCCCAAATGTAAAGGTACCCCACATTTGTAAAAGAAACATTACTAAAACTTAAATCACACATAGAAACACACAAAATAATAATGGGAGACTTTAACAATCCATTTTTGCCAATGGATAGGTTATCCAGACAGAATCTAAACAGAAATAATGGAACTAACAGATATTATAACTCAAAGGGACTTAACATATCTACAGAACATTTCACCCAAACACAAAAGTATATACCTGTTGTTCGAATCTTAGATGGTCTTTTAGTAAAAAACCCAGAGCCAGATATCAGGGTGAAAGCTGAAAGATCCAAGAAGCAGGACAGCCAGCCACTGGTTCTTAACTCTTTGAAATCCTCAGCCTCAAGAGAGTGAGTTCCAGTTTCCTCATGCCTTACATACTTTTCTCTGCTCTACCATACTACTTCTTGGGATTAAAGGTGTGTGTGTGTGCTTTCCAAGCAAAGGCATGATATCTCAAGTGCTGGGATTAAAGGTGTATACCACCACTGCCTGGCTCTGTGTCTAATCTAGTGGCTAGCTCTGTCATCTGATCCTCTGTGGGAGCCCAAAACTGACTCAGTTTCTCAGTTTGAATCTGAAGTCTATTCTGAGTGAATAGAGTTCAGACTTACTTGCTCCAGGGCTATGAGGAAGTCCTGATTATCCCATGGGAAGAAACATACTATCTAGCTAGACATAGGCTGCTGATGCCAGCCAGAGGTACATTGAGATAGAAAATGAAACTGTTTGTTCCTTGACTCAAGGACAGAATAGATAGCGGTTGAATGCCTGTGCTGTGCATTGTTCTACCTCTGTCCTTCAAGACTGTCTGTAAGCTGGCTGTGAAATAAACTTAGGCACTGTCCGGCATTGACTGGCAGTCTTCTCAACTCTGTTCTGTCTTCCTCATTGTCTCTACAACCCACACATCTCCACCTAGCTACCCAGTTGACTGGTTGTCAGGCTCCAATAATCCTCAGACAAGTTTTTTAGGATACACAATATATCACTATATACCTTCTTCTCAGTACCTCAAGGAGCCTTCTCCAAAATTGACCATACCTTGGCCACAAAGAAACTCTCAACAAATACAAAACAAAAAACAAAACAAAACAAACAAACAAAAAACCTGAAGTAACCCCCTTGTATCTTCTCAGACCACCATGGATTGAAGCTGGATTTCAGCAAGAGAAACAACAGAAAGCCTACAAATTCATGGAAACTGAACAACTCTCTACTGAGTTACCACTGGGTCAAGAAAGAAATAAAGAAGTTAAAGACTTCCTAGACTTCACTGAAAATGAATGCATGACATTCCCAAACTTGTGGGACACAATGAGAGCAGTGTGAAGAGAAACGTTCGTAACATCGGTGCCTTCATGATGAATTTGGAGAGGCTTACACCAGCAAATCAACAGCACACCTGAAAGTTCTAAAACAAAAAAGAAGCAGACACACATAAGAGGAGTAAATGGCAGAAAATAGCCTGAGGGCTGAAATCAATAAAATAGAAACAAAGTATTAGTGAAACAAAGAGTTGGCTCTTTGTTTCTTCAAGAAAATCAACAAAATAGATAAATCCTATCCAAATTAATGAATATCCAAATCAACAAAATCAGAAACAAAAAGGACAGACAAACAAAAAATAAGAACATACTCGAAGGAAATCCAGGTAATCATTAAATCATACCTCAAAACAACTGTACTCCACAAAATTGAAAATCTAAAAGAAATGGACAAATTTCTTGATAGATACCACTTACCAAAGTTAAATCAAGATCAAATAAACAATTTAAATAGACCAATAACCCCTAAGGAAATAGAAGCAATCAGTAAAAGTCTTCCAATCAAAAAAAGCCCAGGGTCTTACAGTTTTAAAACAGAATTCTACCAGACTTTCAAAGAAGAGATAATACCAATACTCTTCAAATTATTCCACAAAATAGAAACAGAAGGAACATTGCCAAATTCATTCTATGAAGCTACAGTCATATAAAGACTCTGTAAAGAGAAAGAATTATGAACCATTTTCTCTCATGAATATTGATGCAAAAATACTCAATAAAATACTGGCAAACTGAATCCAGGAACACATCAAAAAGATCATCCACCATGACCAAGTAGGCTTCATCCCAGAGATGCAGAGATGATTCAATATATAAAAATCTGTCAGTGTAATCCATCATATAAACAAATTGAAAGAAAAAAACATGTGATCATCTTGTTAGATGCTGAAAAATTCTTTGACAAAATCCAACAATCCTTCATTATAAAAGTTTTGGAGAGGTCAGGGATACAAGGGACATGCCTAAGCATAATAAAAGCAATAGACAGTAAGCAGACAGCCAATATCAAAATAATTGGAGAGAAACTCAAAGCAGTTCCACTAAAATTAGGAATGAGACAAGATTGTCCACTCTCTCCATGCCTTTTCTGTATAGTACTCTAGCTAGAGCAATAGGATAATGAAAGGAGATCACAGAGATACAAATAGGAAAAGAAGTTAAGTATCATTATTTGCAGATGATATGATAGTATACATAAGTGACACAAAAATTCTCCCATGGGACTCCTACAGCTGATAAACACCTTTAATCATGTGTCTGGATGCTGCAAGCACAAAAATATATGAAGTGGGATTTCAGCTGATTATGATAAGCTAATACCTGGAAGAAGCCAAGGCTTAAGGAGTCTTGGTGATATTGGCTTTTGATTATTAACCATTTCCTATTATAAATTTTTTGTGTGGTATTGTATCTTTTCCATCATTCATTGGCACAATTTCCCCTCTACTAATGGAATATTTAGATAATCTTCTGTGCTGACAACTATGCATAGCCAGAACCTCAGTTCAAGCCTCCCTGAAATTATCATCATTGACAGCATCCAGCCAGGACCATCCCTGGATGGACAAAAGTATCTTATCAGAGATACCTCTGTACTCTCTAAAAACAGACTCAAACATTCAGACTATCTGTTTGAGAAGGCCTGGCAGATGTGCTAATTAAGCTTAACTTTCTTCCTTTCCAAAGTCTTATCTCTAGTTTCAGATCCATTCTTAATTAACTCAGAACTAAAGGGTTCCTACTTACAGGTATATCTAGCTGTGATGGAAGTTGCCTAGCCGAGTTGCCTAGTGACTGAGTTTACTTCCCCCCACCTTACCAGAAACTGTGGGAGCAGAGATATCTTGGAGAGAAAAGGGCCAAAGGATAAAAGGCAATTTTATTCTCAGAGCAAGTATGAGACAGAGAAGAGAAAAGAGAATGAAAGAACTAGATGGGTAAGAACTGGAGAGGGATGAACTGAGATGGGGGAAAATTAGATTGAAGTGTTAGAAGAAAGAACTTGAGGATGAAATGGAAGATGAGGAACAGTCAGATAGGGAAGTACTAGATGGGTAAGAATGAGAAGAGAAAAACCAAGATGGGACAGAATTAAGATGAGAGAATTAAGATAGAACTTAGAGGGGACAATAGATAAATATAGAGAGAAATAAGGCAAGAGAGGAGCTAGTCATGAGAACAGAACTGAAGCTGTGTAGATAGGATTTTATCCCAGAGGAATAAAGTAGACTGACAAAGAGCTTGGTGTACTTAGATTCTTTTCCTCAAAATAATCCTCACCATTCATAACTTCTGTTCTAGGCCCCTAGGAATAATATTATTAAGACTGGTCCTTAAACAAATATTCAAGAGCTGGATCCAAGATTAACTAAAAAAAAAATCAGTATCCCTCCTATATCCAGATGATAAATGGGCTGAGAAAGAAATCAGAGAATCAACACCCTTCACAATAGCCACAGATAATATAAAATACCTTGGTGTAACTTTAATCAAGCAGGTGAAAGACCTGTATGACAATAATTTCAAGTCTTTGAAGAAGGAAATTAAAGGAGATATCACAAGATGGAAAGAACTCCCACACTCATGAACCAATAAGATAAACATAATAAAAATGGCCATCTTACCAAATGCAGTCTACAGATTCATGACAGTCTCCATTAAATATTCCAACACAATTCTTCACAGACCTCAAAAGAACAATACTCAACTTCATATGGAAAAAAAGAAAGATAAAACAATCCTTTGCGATAAAGGAATTCCAGAGGTTATCACCATCCCTGACTTCAAGCTCTACTATGTAGTAGATAGCCATCCCAGCATTGGCCTGGAAGTTCCAACCCCCACTGAGGCTTCGGTAATGGTCACACCCACAAGGCAGGGCAGAGGAGGAAGTGGAAGACCAAGGATCAGGAGGAGGTCTCTCTCTTGGTTCCGGGACCCTGGACGCTGGAGGTAGACCGAGCAGAGTTCTCCAGAGAACACCACCAGACTGCACTATAAAATTTGCCAGACCCTGCAACCTACCCCTTCATTTGTAAGTTACCCTACAAAATAACCCTCCCTTTTAACTACGTGGAGTGGCCTAAATAATTTCACCAATATCTGGCGCTCATGTGGGGCAAATTCCAAAGGCCTAGGTGGCTCCCTCCCTCAGCCTCCTCCCCGGCTAGTGGGTACCTAAACCTGCCTGCAAAGTTCCATTTAACCAGGGGATGCCTACATGGTTCCATTCCCGAAAAAGGGAGCAACTAGTCTGGTCTCAGTTCCCTAGCTTAGCCCCTAGATCAGCAAAAACCGCTGTGAGTGAGGAGTTCCCACTCCTCCCTGAGTGCCGGCTCCCCGCCATCTTGGCTCCTGCCTTCAGCTGCCAACAGCCAAGGACACCAGCAGGCCTTGCTTTGGAGCTATACCAATGCCTCCTGCTGGCTGAAAAGTGCTACTGCACCCCCAAAACCACAGAAAGGTAAGCTTCTTTCAAGTAAAAGTACTTGATAATTTTACACCTTAAAACTGACTAACAAATTCTGAGTAATTCTTGTAATATGGCTGAAAACATTACCTCACAAGAATTTAAAAACCTTTTTGCCTGTATGATGAATGACATTTTCCTGGAAATATACGACCTCCCTAAGACATATCTGGCCTGTACCATTTTGACATTCATTGTAATAATTCACACGGTGTTCAAACACTGGTTTAATAATAAGAACAAAGATGAGTCATTATTGGGACTGATACAGGCTTTAAAAGATAGCAATGAAGGCTTACAGAAAAAGATTCTGTCTATGGAATCTGCTGACCAGGACTTACATAAAAAGATTCTCTTTCTGGAATCTGCTAACCAGGAATTACAGGTTTTAAAAGATAGCAATGAAGGCTTACAGAAAAAAGATTCTTTCTCTGGAATCTGCTGGCCAGGACTTACATAAAAAGATTCTCTCTCTGAAATCTGCTAACTAGAATTTACAAAACAAGCTTGTACCCAAAATTGCTTTTATTGATAATAAATATGAGTATTTAATGGATAGAATACTAACTCTCCAGAGTGAAGTTGTAGCTACTCAGACAATATATAAGGAAGAAAAATTATCATTACTTGATAAGATAAGGTCCATGGAATCATGTGTTTCAGAAGAACATAAAAACTTCCATGATTCCATGAAAAATCTGGAATCCCTTACAAGAGAGGAGGTTTACTCCCTGGAACAGACCCTAGGTGCTCATTTACAAGCCCTGGAGGAAACTCTCAATAAACATGACAAGGGACCTAATAAGCAGAAAGGCAAGACCATACAGGTTGTAACATCTCCAAATGGCTCTCATACAATGGCTTCTCCTGTTATCATCCATGAGAAGCCAGCAGATGACACACACTCCGAGGCATATACAACATATACATTACAACCAATTTCAAAAAGGGACTTTAAAAATATTAAGGAAGCAATAGTTACATATGGGATACACTCCACATATGTAAAAGAGATGTTAAATTCGTGGTCTACCTCACATAGAATCATTCCAGATGACTGGCATCAGTTAATTTTGGCTGTTCTAGAATATAGCCAGCAGTTACAGTGGAAAAGCTGGTTGAGAGAAAAGGCAAGAAATTTAGAACAACAAGGTAAACTCAGAGGTTTTGAGATCTCCCAAGATCAAATACTTGGTGAGGGATGTTTCGCTGACAGGAATGTACAAGCCATTTATGATGAGCATACAATATCCCTATGCTGTACAGCAGTTCTAAATGCTTGGGGAAAAAATTCCAGAACCTCGAAAAGCAACTGAGGTATACACAAGATATTTCAGGGACTGCATGAACCCTTCACTGATTTTTTACATAGGCTGAACACAGCTATAACAAAAGCTGTATCAGATAAAGAATTAAGAAAAGTATTAACTGAGTCCTTGGCATTCCACAATGCTAATGCAGAATGCAAAAGAATACTTACACCATTAAAGATCAGATCAGCTCCTTTGGAAGAATGGATTCAGTATACTAATAGTGTTGAATCTCTTAACTACAGTAATGAGGCTTGGATAGGAGAGACAAATCCCAGAGGTGAAAGAAGGCCCCGTGGTATCAAATGTTTTAAATGTGGTACACCAGGTCATATAAGTAAAAACTGTACATGGGGTAATCCTAGAAGTAATACTCCTTCTAGGAATAGCCTAAACAGAAGACCCCAACCACCTCCTGGATTATGTAGAAGAGTGGCAAAGGCCGACATTGGACCAGTGAGTGCAGATCAAAAATAGATATACAAGGCAACCCTTTACTAGCGGGAAACGCCTCAGGGGGCCACTTGCAGGCCCCCAAATCAAATGTAGTAAGAACATTCCCAGCCACTGTGGAAGATATTCCTCTCCAGGACAACTGAATAAACCAATGCCTAATGTAAAAACCGATACTGCAATGGATGATAAAACAGCTCTGATAAATGAATCACAGTTTACAAAGAACACAATAAAACAAATATTTTGGCAGACTTCCATAAATGAACAAAGACCAAAGCTTAGAATTAGAATTAATGGCTTGGTTCTGGAGGGCCTGGTAGACACAGGGGCGGATGTGACTATAATTACACCAAAATCATGGCATCCAAATTAGCCTCTTCAAGAGGTATATGTCCAACTTTTAGGAATTGGCACCCTATCTCAGATAAAACAGAGTTCGAGATGGGTTGAATGCATAGGGCCAGAAGGACAGAGAGGAAGGCTGAAGCCATATGTAGCAAATGTAGCAGTAAATCTATGGGGCCGAGATCTGTTACAACAGTGGAATACCCAGATTAAAATTCCTACACTCTCAGAAAAGCAACACAGGCCAATGCATGTTTCTAGGAATAATATCATAACATGCTATAAAAAAACAGTCACCAACCATTCAGGCTGTACACAAACAGAGCACAACTGCTGTTGAACTCTCAGAAGTACCAACTGCCTTACCTTTAAAATGGCTAACTAATAAACCTGTCTGGGTTGGACAGTGGCCTTTGACAAAAGAGAAGCTACAAGCTTTAGAAAAGCTGGTTCAAGAGCAGTTAAATGCTCAACACATTGAAGAATCTACCAGCCCTTGGAATTCTCCTGTATTTGTTATTTTTTAAAAAAGTCTGGTAATTTGACAGATCTGAGAGCTATTAATAAAGTAATTCAGCCAATGGGCTCCCTACAGACTGGAATGCCCTTGCCCTCTTTGCTACCCAAAGAATGGCCTATAATAGTTATTGACTTAAAAGACTGTTTCTTTACCATACCCTTACAAGAAAATGATTAGAGAAAAATTTGCCTTCACAGTTCCTAATTATAACAATTCTCAGCCAGTAAAGAGATATCAATGGAAGGTCCTCCCGCAGGGAATGTTAAACAGCCCTACCTTATGACAATACTTTGTGCAAAAACCATTGGAGATAATTCGTGTAAAGTTTCCACAATCCATAATTTATCATTATATGATGATATCCTATTAGCTGATCCAAAGTTAGACACATTAGAAAGCATGTTTGAAGAAGTAAAAAAAAGTTTTGCCTCGCTGGGGACTGCAAATTGCTCCTGAAAAAATACAAAGAGGAGATTCTATTAATTACTTAGGATATAAGATAGAGTTACAAAAAATTAGACCCCAAAATGTACCACTGAGGAGAGATCGGTTAAAGACTCTTAATGATTTTCAAAAGTTGTTAGGAAGCATTTCCAACTTATTGGGTGTAATGGGAATACCCAAAGATGGACTACAAAATTTGGCTAATACTCTAGAAGGGGACAAAGAATTAAATAGTCCAAGAGAAATATCAGCCGAAGCTGAGAAGGAATTGGCTCTAGTAGAAAAGACAATTCAAGAAGCACATGTGGATCGTGTGGATCCAGAACTTAAATGCATTCTTGTCATATTCCCCTCCAGACATTCCCCCACAGGTATTTTGATGCAGGTATTTTGGAATGGATATTCCTACCATGTAAACCAAATAAGAAATTAAAGACATATAGAAAAGATCTCTGATTTGATTCAAAAAGGTAAATTAAGACTTCATCAGTTGACAGGAATGGACCCAGCAGAAATTGTAGCACCTTTAACTAATGAGGAAATTTCATCACTATGGAAAGATAATGAATACTGGCAGAGAGCCTGCAGTAACTTTTTGGGAGAGACTAACAACCATTATCCCAAAAGCAAGAGAATAGAATTCATAAAGAAGACTGAATGGGTCCTTCCTCACATTGTACGACACAAGCCAATTTCTGGATTCCTCACATTCTATACTGATGCAAATAAATCAGGGAAAGCAGGATACAAATCAGGAGACTTAAGTAAAGTGGTACAAAGTCCATACAGCTCTGTACAAAAGGCAGAACTGTATGCTGTTCTTGTGGTACTGATGGACTTCACAGAACCCCTCAATATAGTCACTGACTCTCAATATGCAGAGAGAGTTGTTTTACACATTGAAACTGCTGAATTTATTCCTGATAATACAGAATTAACTTCATTATTCATACAATTGGATGAAATCATCAGAAAAAGGGAACATCATATATATATATATATATATATATATATATATATATATATATATATATATATATATATATATATATCACATATCAGATCCCATACAGGTCTGCCAGGACCTCTAGCACAAGGTAATGACGAGATTGATCAGTTACTAATAGGTAATGTGCTAGAAGCCTCAGAATTTCATAAGAAACACCATGTAAATAGCAAAGGTTTGAAGAAGGATTTCTCCATTACTTGGCAACAAGCTAAGGATATTGTGAAAAAATGTCCTACTTATTCCTTCTATAACCAAAATCCATTACCTGCAGGGAGCAATCCAAAAGGTATACAAAGAAATGAAATTTGGCAGATGGATGTGTTTCATTTTGCAGAATTTGGAAGATTAAAGTATGTACACCATACCATTGACACCTATTCAGGATTTCAGTGGGCAACTCCTATGAGTTCTGAAAAGGCTGATTCTGTGATTACACACCTATTAGAAGTTATGGCCATCATGGGGATACCTGTACAAATTAAGACAGATAATGCCCCAGCGTATGTCTCCAATAAAATGAGACAGTTCTTTGCTTATTACAATATAAAGCATGTTACAGGTATACCATACAATCCCACAGGCCAAGCAGTCATAGAAAGATCCAATCGAACTTTAAAGGATATGCTAAATAAACAGCAACAGGTAACAATGACTCCTAGAAATAGATTGCATAGTGCTTTATTAACCTTGAATTTTCTCAATGCAGATGAGAAAGGAACAACAGCTGCGGAGAGACATTGGACGACAGACAAAACTCCTGAGCTAAACCAAGCGGTTTATTTCAAAGATGTGTTGACCTCAGAATGGAAACCTGGATATGTCCTATGTTGGGGAAGGGGTTTTGCTTTTGTTTCCACAGAAGAAGAAAAGCTATGGATACCAACAAAATTAATAAAAATTCGATTCGAACAGGAGAAACCCCTTGATGAGGAGAAGTAAAAGATCATCCACCAATGTGACATCTCTTCAGGTTGTAAGAAAAAATTAACAATCAAAGGTTGGGGTAGGGTTCTGTTTTTGTCTTTCCAGGATAATGGAAATACCCATCTTCCAGAAATCATAAGGCCTTGGATATCCAGATGTTTACAGCAGAAAGACAGAATCTATGGGTACCAATCTACACAGGGTAAGATATCACTGTCTAACACCTATATCTCTATCAATCTAGAATAGTTGTGGTTCCAATTTAATTATAAACCAAGCTGGCTTTGGAGATGGAATTGGCTCACTCCTTCTCTAAACCCAAGCATATTGGTAAAAGAAAAGGTTGAGAGATTCTTCAGTCCCATATTAGAAGAGCCCTCTGGTTTGAGACAGAAGGAAACCAATTATAAGGGACCATTATCTTCAAGATTCTAATTCTCTCCATGTTTACTCTTGATTTCTTGTAATTCTTTCTTACATGTCATGACATCTTTAAATCCAAACCTTCCATTCTGATAAAAAATAAGTTTTTTCCAATAGCAATCTCTGAAGTCTCCAGAAGGAAGATGGGGCCCCAACAACAACAACTCTACCCAATCCAGAATGATGCAATGGTAATCATCATCATAATACACTTCTTGCCAGAATTTCAGACAATCTTATCCATTACTCTGAGAGTTGCTGCAGAATCTACAGTTAGTCTAACTGAGATTTAACTATCTGATCACAATACCCAACAGAGATACCATTGCCCCCTAAATAGCAGGAAACAATTCTAAGAAAACGACGCCCCTTATCCCTAAGGTTTCATATTTCTCAGGGTTATGGATAATGGTTCTAGGGTTGGGGGTGGAAGAAACTGTTAAACTCAGTACTCTCCTTAAGGAAAGAAAATATGTCTCAAAAAAAAAAAGGGAAAAGAAGAAATGGAATGGATAGGTATAAGATATTATGTTAGACTATCATATACATTAGTAAACAAATTTAGTAATATAGCAGCCTTTGCACTGTTATGAATTCTTATATGTTATACAAATATAAACTTTTTACATTCCTATTTAAGATAATTTGTATATTGATACAAATACAGAACTATGTTTGTTATATTGTACACATATTTTTACTCTTATTTGAAATATTTGTATATTGATACAAATGTGAATTTATATCTGTCATACTGTATATATGTTCTACTTCTGTTTAAGATATTCTATATACTGATATATATTTAGGATTATTATCATATTGCATATTGCACTATACATTCCTACCTCTGTTAAAGATATTTTGTGTATTGTCACAATTTAAAGTCATTGTCCTTTTACTGTACATTTGCTTACAGACTGTTTGCCTTATTTATAGGAAGCTTAGTCCTTAGGTTGTTTAGGTAGATAAGACTTACAGAGTTATTGTCACCTATGCTTGTCATCTCTATAATTATGTTAGTTAGGTTATCCAGATTTATAAATACATAGGTCAGATGGACAGGTAATCTTCAAACACTTCATGGACCTAGAGAATATGGCATTTAAATAACTTAGAATTCTGTTGACGTGAGACACAATTGCTCCTGGCAGCACCAATTTGATCCCGAGAGAATGTTGAGCTTCTAAGACATTTCCATTTGGAAGTTTGTTTTCTTGGCACAAAATGGCCTACTGTGCAAAGAACTGCCCTTGCCTCAACTGCTAACAGTACAAATGCTGTCCTTTCTGGACAAGTGGGACACAATGAAAGCGACCACCATACTTTGCCAAGACAGGGTAAGATGGTCTTTCAGAATTCCTGCTTCTGAAAATGGTCTGTCAGATACTCTAGGCCTGTAGCCAATTTGAATGCACCAACGATGCTGAGAAACATTAGGTGACTGTCCAGGCTGCTAGCTGTCTCTGTCTACTCTTGCGAGACTCCCGAAACTTGCTTGCGTCCTTCTCCCATTTCTCAGGTATTATTATATTTCTTCTCAGGTCTTTGATGAGGCTGGAGATTAGCAGTTATACTTACAACTTAGTATATATACATATATAATATCTTAGATAGAATATATTAAGTATTAGACTCAGGTTCTTTAGGATAGGACACCTTTTGGAATGATCTCTGTAACATGCCACCTAGCCATGCCCTAGACTTCCCTGGATTTTTATTATGTGTTTTTTGCTTGATATTGTTTGCACTTATTGTAATTCCAACTTATCTAGGCCATTATCCCTCATTACTCCTGGACAAAATTTGTTAACCATCTCTTTGTATATAGTCTTGTATTAGGTTAGAACTTTCTTATTTAGACAAAAGAGAGATGTAGTGGATAGCCATCCCAGCATTGGCCTGGAAGTTCCAACCCCCATTGAGGCTTCGGTAATGGTCACACCCACAAGGCAGGGTGGAGGAGGAAGCGGAAGACCAAGGATCAGGAGGAGGTCTCTCTCTTGGTTCCAGGACCCTGGACGCTGGAGGCAGACCAAGCAGAGTTCTCCAGAGAACACCGCCGGACTGCGCTTATACCTTTGCAAGACCCTGCAACCTACCCCTTCATTTGTAAGTTACCCTACAAAATAAACCTCCCTTTTAACTACGTGGAGTGGCCTTAATAATTTCACCAATACTACTATAGAGCTGTAGTAATAAAAACAGCATGGTATTATTGGCATAATTACAGACAGGTGAATCAACAGAATTGAAACGAAACCCCAGATGTAAATACACATTCCAATGGACATCTGATTTTTGACAAAGAAGCCAAAATTATACAATGGAACAAAGAAAGCATCCTCAACAAATAGTGCTGGTTTAACTTGATGCTGGCATGTAGAAGAATGCAAATTGATCCATATCTGTCACCCTGGACAAAACTCAAGCACAAGTGGATCAAAGATCTCAACATAAATCCAGATACACTGAACCTGATAGAAGAGAAATTGGGAAATAATCTTGAATGCATTAGCACAGGAGGCAATTTCCTGAACAGAATACCAATTGCACAGACACTAAGATCAACTATTAATAAATGAGACCTCATGAAATTGAAAAACTTCTATAAGGCAAAAGACACCATCAATAGGACAAAATGGCAGTCCACAGAATGGGAAAAGATCTTCACCAACCCTATGTCTGACATAGGGCTAATCTCCAAAACATATAAAAAAAACTCAAGAAACTAGATATCAACAAACCAAATAATCCCATTGGAAAAAAAATGAGGCACAGATCTAAAAAGAGAATTCTCAACAGAAGAATCTCAAATGGCAGAGGAACACTTAAGGAGATGTTCAACATTCTTAGCCAACAGGAAAATGCAAATCAAAATGACTTTGAGATTCCATCTTATACCTGTCGGGATGGGAAAGATCAAAAACAGTAGTGACAACTCATGCTGGAAAGGATGTGGAGCAAGGGGAACACCCCTCCACTGCTGGAGGGAGTGCAAACTTGTATAGCCACTTTGGAAGTCAGTGTGGCAGTTTTTCAGAAAACTGGGAATTAACCTACCACAAGAGCCACCTAGATCACTCTTGAACCCAAAGGATGCTCAATCATACCACAAGGGCACTTGCTCAACTCTGTTCATAGCAGTTTTATTTGTAACAGCCAGAATCTGGAAACAACCTAGATGTCCCTCAACTGAGGAATGAATAAAGAAAATGTGGCACATTTACACAATGGAGTATTACTCGGCTGTTGGGGGCAGAGGGAAGGACACCAGGTAATTTGAAGGCAAAAGATTGGAACTAGAAAAAATCATTCTAGATGAGGTAACCAAACCAAGAAAGACAAACAAGATATATACTCACTCATAAGTGATATTCACAGACCCAGAGAGACTGGGTAACAAGTAGGATTCAGGGATGAGAAGGAGATTTCATGTGTAGACTGAGGGCAAGTGGGTATGTGAACATCCATCAGGTTGGGGGGTAGAGAGGGGAAGAGTACTAAAGAGACTACTGGAAAGGGGGCCATTCAAGGTCAGGTAAAAACCTGGCACAAGGGAATCTCCCAGGAATCTACAAGGAAGACCCCAGCTTGGACTCCTGGCAATAGCAGATATGTAGCCTGAACTGGCCATCTCCTGTGACCAGATTGTTGCCTAACCCAGTTGTCATCAGAGAGGAGTCATTCAGCAACTGATGGAAAAAGATGCAGACCCACAGCCAAATATTAGACAGAGTTCAGGGAATCCAGAAGAAGAGGAGAAAAGATTATAGAAGCCAGGGAGGTCAAGGACACCACAAGAAAACTCACAGAGTCCATTAACCTGGGCTCACAGAGACTGAAGCATCAGGGAGCTAACCTAGGCTCTCTGCATATATGTTACGGTTGTGTAGCTTGGTCCTCTTGTGGGACTCCTAACAGTGGGAGCAGGTACTGTCTCTGATTCTTTAAAGGCTTTTGGGACCCTACTCCTCATACTGGGTTGCCTTTCCCAGCCCTAATACATGGGATGTTTAATCTTACAGCGACTTGATATGTTTTGTTGATACTCATAGAAGATCTTCCCTCTTCTAAACATAAATAGAGGAATGGATTATGGGTAACAGATGGTACATGGGGGTTAGGAACTATGGGGAGAGGAGGAAGGGAAAACTATGGCTGGAAAGTAAAATAAATAAACAAATAAATTTATTTTTTAAAGTTTATAAAGAGCCACTTCCTGGTAGGGAAAGCCAGAATCAATGGTGATGGGTAGGAAGCCAGGTGATCTATGCATGTTTAAGGTGTCCACAAGAAACCCATGCAAAAATTCATAATTTCTACAAAATGCAGTTTGTCATGACTTCTTCTAATGTTATCTGAGATACATCTGTGCTAAGAAAAATTCATGACAACCCGAATTTTAAAATAATTTCATGAATTGAAAATATTAATTATTATTTCCATTTGAAATTAATTTTGTAATACCTATTAAGGTAGGTATCCAATTTATTGCTTAACTTTAAATAATTCTCCATTAATAATAGCACATTCTAGCAAATATACTTTCTGTGATGGCTAATGTTGGTGGTCAACTTGACACATTTGAGAAAAAGGAAACTCAGTTGAAGATCTGCCTTTATCAAATTGACCTGTGGCAATGTCTGTGGTCATTTTCCTGATTGGCAATTGATACAGGCAGGTGGACCTTGGCGATATAAAAATGATAGCTGTTGTTGGGGCAGTGCAACTTCTCTTATTCTGGGAGTGTTGTGATTTTCTGGTATGTCCAACGCTGAGACAAGGCTCCAGCTCCTTCGGAAACGCATCCCTTGAGACAGCTCCAGAGGTTTCACAGCTGCTCCCAGGAGGTAGGGACATCCTTCCTCCTGTGGAAACCCTTGGCTCAGGAGGAGGACACAGTCCTGTACTACCGTGATCTGAATGATACAGCAGCTGCTCTTCCAAAGCAGGCAGAGCACAACCCCATAAAAGTAAGACAAAGCCCTTCCTGTCAGCTCTGTTGTATTACTATACAAACAGCCTGTAATGCTTTCATTAAGGGCAATCTTAACCTCAGTGATTAGTTAGTCCTCTTCTTGGCATTCACCTGTCTCTATGGAATACTACAGGACAATCTTATACCTAGAAGGAAAAATGACTTTGGATGTGCTTTTCAGTAACGTATGTCATAAGGTAGCTATGTGCCCTTAATGACCTCTAAAGCTATATATAGATCAGTTTTTCTCAACCTTCCTAATGCCATGACCCTTTAATAATACAGTTCCTTACATTGTGGTGACCCCCCCATTATAAAATTATTTGTATTGCTACTTCATAACTAATTTTGCTACTGGTAGCAATCATAATGGCAAATAGCTGATATTCAGGATATCTGATATGCAACAGCTATGAAATGGTCTTTCTACCTCGCAAAAGGTCATGACCCACAGGTTGACAAATGCTGTTCTAGATAAAGCCTGACACTCCCCGTAACTCCACTCTGCTCTGTAAGTATACCAAACTGGAAAATAAGGTTGTTCTCTTTTCTCCGAAAAGGAACCCAGAGAGTCTGTCTCTGCATAAGATCATTGCTCTTCTCTCTCAGAAACTCCAAGTTTTAGCTTTTGCTGCACTGGATGTAGCACTGTTGGACACAGTGGGGCATTATTCCTCTAGGTTTGCTCCGATTTCCCCACTGAGATGGCAGTTTCAGAATAGTATCCAAAAAATTGTCCAAAAAATATTCTCATTACCTACTATACTTACATGAATTTAAAAAGAAGCATATTTCCCTACAAGTCAGCAGGAAGAATTTTTAAGATAAAATCTATACAGCAGAACATAAAATTATTACTTTCTATAAGAGCGAGACTACCCAGGCCTCAGCAGTACATGCCCCGCCACTGTCCCTGCTGCTTCCTCCACATGCCCCTGCCTGCAATCTTGTTCTATGCAGTCTAAAACCAGCTTGAGGGCCATAGCACTTGGTGTGTCTACAAACAGACTGCTGTGCAGCGCACACCTCAAACAGAGCCCCACTGCTGTCTTTGAGACCTTAATACTGTGTCATCTAGAGGTTCCACATGCCACTTCCCGGCTTGACACATGGCATGCTAAACAGGTATCACTTACGTCTTTTGTCAGTTAGCCTCTTAAAAAAAAAGATAACTTTTTATTAATTATTTTGCTTATTCATCAAGGACCTTTTAAATATTTTGGTATTATCGTGGGGGGGGGGGTTGATGAGGGTGTGTATGTGTGTGGGTGGGTGTGAGTGTGTGACCACACAATGGTGGTCAGAGCACCGCTTTCCAGAGTCATGTGTTTGCTCAGAGCATCTGCTTGCATAGCAGGGCCTTTCCCCGTGAGCTGGCTCACCAGTCCTTGAGGACCTTTCTAAAGCAAACATGGTTTCCTTCTGCAACGATTTTGTAGCTGTCTGTATGAGGAACAGGAAAAGTTTTCCCCAGTTGGATCACTGCAGTTGGCTGAACTAACATGCCTGAAGTTACATTTGTGGCACTGTCAGGCAAATGAGCATACAGAGACTTCAAGTAACATCTGGCTCTCACCTTGTAGATGCCTGAGTCTATCCCCAGGAACCATAGACATTCACTGTGGTCAGTGTTCCTCTAGTCACAGTGTCTGTGGAAATCACCTGACTCTATTCAATGGGCAATTTTCTTCTCTCTCTCTCTCTCTCTTTCTTTTTTTTTTTGGCTTTTTGAGACAGGATTTCTCTGTATAACAGCTCTAGCTTCCTGGAACTCGCTCTGCAGACCAAGCTGGCTTTGATCTCACACAGATCTGCCTGCCTCTGCCTCCCGATTAAAGGTGAACGCCACCACTGCCCAACTGGTAATTTTCATTTTCTTTATCTACATGGTTCTGGTTGGCTTTTGTTTGTTTAATGACCTTGACAGTTATTTGAATTAAGTAAATAATTGTTATCGGGTTATTTGTTAGTTGTCATGTCATTTGAGTTAAATAATTGTCTGTATTGCTCATCTGTGAATCCTTAGCTCCACCACAGTAGAGGCCTGAGAACCACCAGCCATCTTTCTTCCTCCTTTCTAATTCAGTAACTTCCTTGATTCCTTCCTTCTCCCCAGGGAATTATATGTTGCAATGAATAAGAAACTTAAAATGTGGGCCAATACAAACTTCAGTCCCCATGTTTCTGGAAGTCTGTGGATATATGCTGAGAATGGAGCAGGAATTATCAACCTACCAGCAGATGTCAAAACAAAGTGTGTGCCATCTATCTTCATAAATGGAATTTTAGTGGAGAGCGGCTGAGCCCACTCGTGTAGACACTGAACAACCAAGTTCATGCCAGAGTGGTGAGCTGAGTGCTTCCCTCAGAAACCAAACTATCTGTAGTTTAAAATTTGGCTTTCTGTAGAGAAGGTTTCCAAAACTGAGATGTTTTGAGATATTGAGATTTTCTTTTTGACAAAAGAATAACAAAAGATTGTTTGCTTTTCAATATTTACCTTATTAGCACATGAGTTTTACATGTTATTAAGGTTCAGAGAAATGATTCTGTATATGCATACAGTGTGCACTGATCAGATATCATTGCCCATACACACACACACACACACACACACACACACACACACACACACACACACACATACACACCACATTAAGCCTTCTGGGACTTTAGCAATCCTTAGAATGTTTTCATGGGAACTATTTTTTGACATCCAAGCAGAAGAATATGGGATAGCTGTTTGTTGTTGGGCAATCTGTCTCACTTAACTTTTATTTTTGCTGAAAATTACTAAATTTTGTTCTTTTTTTGGTTTAAAATGTTCTTGACTACATGTCTGATCTACTCTGGATAGAGCCACATAAACATGGTGTGTGTGTGTGTGTGTGTGTGTGTGTGTGTGTGTGTGTGTGTGTGTAACTTTGGTATGCCAATTTCATCTTCCCTGAGTATATGTCCAGAAGTAGAATAAACAGAGGTTCCACTTTTGGATTTCTGAAGCATTTCACAGGGCTCTCCACAGTGGCTCTACTTCTTTATACCCTCATCAGCCCTCCCGAATTCCTTTACATAATCCTCATCTGCACTTACATCTTTGACAAGGTGAGTGATCTGGTGTCTAATTGTGGTTTTGTTTTGCATTCCACCAATGGCTAATGACATTGAGCATTCCTCATCTGCTCCTTGGTTGTTTGTGTTTCTTCTCTGTTCTGTTCAGATCTTTTGTCTATTATTTTTAACTTCTTTTTATTGCTTGCAAATTAACCCTTGATGGGTAGTTGGAAAATAATTTCTCGTACTCTATAGGTTTTCTCTTCACTATAGATTGTTTGATTCTATGCAGAACATTTTTGATCTGATATAATCTCATCCCTCATTTTTTTAACATGAAATCATATGTAATTAAATTAATGACTAACTTAGAACATCACCCTTGATTTGGGGATCTTCTTGTATAGTTTTAAGGAAACTATGGACAAGTAGGATAATAACATTCCACAAATCTGTGCATCATTGGTGCTTTTGTTGGTAAAGTTTTCAGAAGAGCATTAGTATGACTAAGTTAAGACCTACAGAAAGACCAACACTAAGGAATCTTCAATAACAATGTCACTATTGTCTTCCTATTGAAAGAGAAGTGCCCATGTCCATTGTTTGTATATAATACATGAAATCAAATAAACACAAGCAGCAATAAACATACAGTATATACTTTCCAGAGATGGTTCTCTGTGGTTTCTTTAAATAATAAAATTGTGTACTAAAGATTTATTAACAAATTCCTGAATTAATTTACTAAATAAAAAACCTATTTGCCATTACAACACACACACACACACACACACACACACACACACACACACAAATAGAAATTCAAAATAGCTTAGTCAATTACACAGTTATCTGTCTGTAGATTTCTTGCTATAATTGCAAACAAACTCACTAGGTTCATCATCTTTTCACTAACCTTGCAAATTGAATTTTATAGAGTTTTGTGGGGGTGTTTGATTTGGTAATTGTATAAAACATGAACAGTTTATAGCTAATTTTACTTGTTTTGTGTATTTTTAGAGCCTAGAGCAGTGGCCCCTTACAAGAGGATCTTTACTTTTCTTAGTTCTGAGAAGTTCTGATGCAATTGTTCCTTGGATTCATGGCAGAAACTGATCACACTATGGTCTAAAACACATATTCTCACCAACTACACCTCACAAATGATGGTTTTGCCCACCAGTCATATCCATTGGTATTTATATATAACTGTATTTACTCATTTTCAGATATCCTGGTATATTTTATGAGGACCTATACATTTTGAGAATTGAACTAGTGAAATTAAGAATATTAAGCTCCTGGCATCAAGAGTGCCAAGTACTGATTGGAAAATGGGAAGCACAGGCCACTGTTCTGACATTTGAAGGACAGGAATAGGTGTGTATATACGTTTAGTGGGAGAAGAGATGTGCAAGGACTGCCTCTAAAGCGATGACTGGGCACTCTCATCAGGAGCTCAGGAGATGGAAAACATATTAGTTCTTAAAGGGTGAATGGAATGATCCAGGCAAGATGGGAGGGATGGGGTGGCATCAAAGAACTGGACATAGTCTCTGGCTCCAGGGGACAGGCCTCAAGAAGAGAACTTAGATAGGTTTCTTGTGATCACAAAGTTGATAAAATTATCATACATAGAGGTAGGATAGACATTACATTCAGGGACTGGGGGACTTAAGGAGCCCTATTTCCCTACACTTCAAAGAGATGACGAAGGGAAATGCCGCCGTGTGCATCCTTCTTGCAGCCCCTCAGACCACAGACACCTGTTTCCCTTCTCTGTTGTGAACAACTTAAGATTCAGGGTAAGTTACCACATTCAGAGAAAGCATGCTGCGGTAGAGAGGGGAACCACTAGGGAGAGTGGTTTTCACTTTATGCTGTTGATAATAAAAATTCACTCAAGGCTTCTAAACAGCCCTCCCCAGCCACAACCTACCCACCACCCCCAAACCAGTGGTATTTTGCAGAAAAGTGTTTGTCTTTCGTAACACAAGAGCCGGAGTTTCATTAAAAAAAAAAAACAAAAACCCATAAAGTAATTCTCTCAGTGTTGGTGTAAGCAAACAATGACAAAACAAAAGCTCACAAAACTTCAGCCAGTAATTTCTACACTGGGCAGGTGTCTTGTTGAAATTCAAACAGTAACCTTTGTTCAAAGTGTCCAAGATGTTCTGATCCTTGGTTTCACTATGGCAGCCCCTCAGACTTGAGGACACCCTCTTAAACTACAAGTACCAAAAAAGCTGTTAATTTCTCTAGGAGGAACCCTGGAGTCTCTGTGGCCCAGACAGATGGCCACTTGCCCTCCCTGAGAGGCATCTCTGAACCTGAACTGCATGTACCAGTACAGCATCTTACTTTCGTTTTCTGATACCTGCAGTGCCAACATTGCTGAAGCTTTCCCTCAGGCAACAGACATTTCATCCCTGTTCTCACTCTGGACCACCACTCCTTCCACCTGAGGAAGCGATGTGCGGGGTCAGACTTGGCCACATGTTCTATTTCTCCAGAAGCACAGGCTTCCAGGGCTCTGAGGATATTCCAGTAGTGTGTACGTGCTTGGGTGTCAGCAGCCCTTGCAGAGTCTGTTTCCTCTGCCATGCTGTAGGCCGGAAGTCTACTCCAAGTCTTTCAATTCTCATGCCTCCTGCAAGGTACACTGGGAATTTTTGCATGACCCTTCCAAGTGGCATTCAGGAAGGCAGTGCCATGAGATCTTATTGCTCAGGCATATTTGTGTTTTTATCCCAAATGTATCCTAAGAAAAACACTCCTGAGAAGTGTCATTAACTGGTGTTGTGGTGACACGTTATTATAAAAAATTTCTTATATTCAAGCAGATTAGAACTTTTGCTGGACCTCACAGTGGAGCTAATAACACATCTTGAAGGCACTTAAGACTGCTATCCTACTGTATGCTCAGCCTGTTTGTTTAACCTGCCTTTATTAGAACAATGTAACCAACGTTACTTACCCTGGATTTCTCATGTGATCAAATTTTACAACATAAGCTAAGGCATAGCAATAATCTTAAATTGTATACTCTTCCATGCTACTGATTCAGAGAATAGCATGTGTGTGTTTGTATGTGTATTATGATAATCATTTTCTGGAAACAGCAAATAGGTTGAAACCAACCTTATGTAACAAATACCTACCATAAATTCTGGAAGCAGCATGTGGATATTATTTGATAACTGAATGACTGCTTTGCTACTGCTTTGGGGTCAGCCGGAGTAAATAACTCGATCCCTTGTGAAACCCTTCTGTAAAGTGTCCCTCTGTCCTTCCCCATATGATGATTTCTGCATTGTTTAATAGAAAAGAGTACAAAGCCCTTTGTTAGGGACAGACAGATTCACAAGACAGCATTCATGCAGACACAGATTCGGACATATACAACAGACAGGTTACAGATCAGCCAGAAACCATAAGCTACAGTGCAACAGAAGACACAAGGGAAAAAAAAAATGAGTGGAGAATCCAAATCCAGGCTCACTCTTGGTCAAACAACTCCAAGAGGAGGTATGTAGTTATTTTATTGATGTGACATGACACATGTTGGTGAATCTAAGTTCATCACTAATGTATTTAGCCAACGCAGGCATTTCAGTTAGTGTAAATTGAACTATTTTGCAGTTGCTCTTTATGAACCTGCCCAGGAAAAGAGTTGAAGGACTAGTAAGGCTTTGAATTATTTCCTCTTTTATATAGTGGGAATCAGGGTTGTGTGTCCTACTGATTTTAGAGAGAGAAATCCCACATTAAATGAATGAAGCCCTTCTTTTTCTCTCTTCTTGAATACCTTTCCCAATGGTTGCTTCATCTGCCTATGTTCTATGAGGACACAGTGCCAAGGAGAGACTACCTTCCTGTCCAGGGACTGCTGCCGATAGTACCTGTATTTCTTCTTTGGGGAAATATGTATTTAGCTCAGTAGTCTATAAATTAATTAGGTAATTTGGTTTTATGATGTTTAATGTTTGCAGTTTTAAAAATATATTCAAGATATGAATTCCTTTCTGATGAGGTATGTGGGAGTGCACATGTGCATATGTGTGTTTGTCTGTTTTCTTCCCTGATGTTACCTGACATGACACATATTACAGATGCTGTGACTCAGGAGACAAGATGTGAAATCTTTCAAGAAAAATAACACATCTCATGTAAATTGTGCCATACCCCTCATCTGGAAAGGTAAGAGGAAAGATTAAGGCCTAAAGTTCTGCATTATTGTTAAATTCTCAAATATTTTTTCCTCTCTAGAGAAAAGGATTAATTGGTAAGACCCAAAGGAATGTGGCCATGGTATCCCATGTGTTACTAGATTTTATAATAAATTGCGTGCCCTGTATTATCCATCAAAGAAGAGTGATCTGAAAATCAGTTTATATTACTGATGGTGTTGTTCAGTCCAGTGAGTTATAATGAGACCAACAGGCTCTCAAGATACTCTAGCATTCTAACCACATACAGAAAATACAGGACATACTAAACCTGCCCTATAACTGCTAAGATGAGAATCTATAACCATGAGTGTTTCCATTAAAATGACAAAAAAAAAGATCTGAAATAAATACAATAACAATGTATCTGAAGATTCTTAATGAACTAGATTAACCCAACTCCAAAAGTTGGCAGCAAAATAATGATAAAGATCATGGAAAATGTTAATTATATAGACCTTAAAAGAACAATGCAAAGGATCAATGAAGATTGGTTCATTACCTCGGTAAACAAAATTAACAAACTCTTAACCCAACTAGCCAAAAGAAAAAGACCCAAATGATAAATATTAGAGAAAAGGGAAGTGTTGCTAGAGATTTCAAAACAAAATTCATAATATTATTAGAATATACTTTGAAAACATATTTTAAAAAAAAACAACTAAAGCAAAGGTTAAGTTCCTAGACAGATGTGACCAACCAAAGTTAAATAAAGAATATATTACAAGTGGAGAATCCAAAGCCAGGCTCACTCTTGGTCAAACAGCTCCAAGAGGAGGTATTTAGTTATTTTCTTGATGTGACAAGACACATGTTGGTGAATCTAAGTTCACCAGAGACATCACAAGTATTGAAATTGAAGCAGAAATTAAGTCCCCCAAAAAGAAAATCCCAAGCTTGTATTGTTTGTTTTTATGGCTAACTAATATCAAACTGACAGATGGAGAAGTTTCTAGGTCCACCCAGGGGCTATAGTCATCTGTATCCCTGAAAATGAAATAAAAAGTGAACCAGGAGATCCTGCAGAGCATTGTAGAGCACCTGGGCTTTGAAAGGCCATTTGTGACTGTTACCTTCTGTATCTGCTACCTTTTGTATGTAAATCTTTACTGAGTGCTTCCTAAAAGGTTTAAAGTTTATGCAAAACTTGGTTGTGGGAGGATTCAGAAAACTGAGATGTCCTGTGACTGGGAAATGTTTTGGCATTTGACTCTTTGGGGAGCTTTGGCCCTGGAGGAGATGGAAATGGAGGGGAGGGGCTGGGGGAAAGGTGGGGGCAGGTGGGGGGAGGACAGGGAAACCCATGGCTGATATATAAAATTAAAACACAAATATAATTTTAAAAAAATGAGGTTTGAGTATGCTAAAATTGACTTGCTGAGACATAAACTGTATAATAATAAACAAGCCTTTTGAAAAACTACTATCAGTCAGTTCACCAGAAGCTGACTTCCCTGTGGCCACAAAGGCTAAAAATCATTCTAGAGTGACCCTGTTTCTTCCACCAATCCACATGAAACTGAACACCCAGCACACCAGAAACCTACTTGTAAAATGGAGTCTTATAGGATGCTGTACAGCCTAAAAAATCCACTGTTTTATAAAATATGGTGTGGTGATATTGCATTTGTGCTGAAATGTGGAGATATTTTATTTGTATGTTAATAAATAAAGTTTGCCTGGAGATCAGAGTTCATAGCCAGCCATAAACAGAAGTCAGGCAGTGGTGGCACATGCCCTTAATCTGATCACATGGCAGGCAGAGTCTCCGTGTGTTCAAGGAGTGACATGCACCTTTAATCCCAGTACCAACCATAGAGACCTGGAGGCAGTGACAAGGAAGTGAGATGGCTGGGTTAAGAGTCAATGAAAAGGCAGAACAGCAAGCAATAAAAGTGCAGGTTAGACAGGAAGTTGCTGGTTCTCTTGGGAAGCTACATAGGCGTGGTTAGTTGGCAGCTATCACTATCACTCTGATCTCTACAGCATTCACCCCTGTATTTGGCTCCGTGTTTCTTATTTAATAAGACTGTTTAGAAATTCGTCTGCAATACGGAGTAAATTAGAGCAACGTATATATCTTGATCTCAACAGCTGCTAGTTAATAAGTTGCAGAACAATGAGATCTTAAACTGCTTTCTTCAAATACTGATATAAAAACTCCTGTATTTAAAGAAATATGGCTGTGGGAATAGATGGGGGTCAGCAGTTAACAGGTTCCAAGAGGAATCCTGAGTTTGGATAGCCAGTGCCCACATAAAAGCCGAGCATTGCAGCATGCGTCTGTAACCACAAGGGTGAATGCATTCTGGAGAAGAGTATGAGCATAGCAGAGATAGACAGTCCCTGAGGCTGACCCGCCAGTCTAGCCAAAACCAGTGAGCTCTAGGTTTGCTAAGAGACCTTGTCTCAAAAATGAAATGCATAGAGAGAGGAAGAAACTTCTGTCCTCCACACACATGCCTGGGCAAATGCACATGTATATACATGTGAATAACGTGTATACACATGTACATTGCACACACACACACACACACACACACACACACACACACACACACACACACCACAGCAGCTGCAGTGGGGAGGAGTGGCGGCTTCAGAAGCCACCGTGTGATCTTGTGCTGTGAAATGGATGCCAAAATGTTGTGCTTTGCTAAGTTGTTCTATTATCAGTAAAACCTGGAGAGTCAGATATTGGGGTGAAAATCTTATAGATCAAAGAAGTAGGGTGACCTTCCCTTTCTTACAAGAGACCTAGCCAGCCAGCGCATCTTCTCTCCACACATCACAGATTGAAGAGAGCTTATGAATTCCAAGTCCCTCCCTTCTCCTTCCTGCCCAGCTTCCCTATCCATATTTCCAACTTTGCTAGGGCCAAATCTGGTCAGCTAGTCACTGGCTCCGCCTCCAATTCAAAGTTAACATTACTAACAAAGTCTGGAGGTGTCACCATGTGATCAAATATCCCACAACACCAACCACCTCAGATACAAGACCCAGAGGACCTGAGCTGGATCTGATAGGGAAAATCTCCTCCCTGAGTTCAGGCTTATGCAGAATCAACAGGTGCTAGTCCAGCTTCCCAGGGAGGAAAGAGACAAAAAGTCCTGCCCAGCTGCAATGCTTATGAACCACAACAACAGCTAGCATGACCCAATAATTCTAAGAGGGCAACAGTTGTGTTCATATTTACGGTAACCAATGGCTGTATAACAGGACTTAAGGTCCACTCATCAGCAGAGAAATCATGCCTGGCACTGAAACCCTAGCAACCACCAGGGACTAGTGAGGTCATGGATCTCAGAAGAGGATGTACTTCTGCCACTTTACTAAACCAGCATAATTCCTAAATGAATTCAATGTATCTATCCTTATACCCTCTGATAAGTGTAATTCTCAGGCTCCATCAAAATAACTTCTCTTTACAATGGATGGAGAACAGTGAGGAAAAATACAACCAATCAAAATTCAGTAACAAGTGATCATATGGTACTGAGCCCCATTTTACATCTACAACACAATTTCCGCATCTAAGGTTTAAGGAACCTTAATGGAAGATGAGGTAGAAAAATTTTAAGAGCTAGAAGACCAGGAAAGCTCCTGGGAGGGTGTGTCTCCTGGACATGACACAATACCTCAACAACATGGCTGCCTGAACAAGACCTGAAGAAATACAATTCCAACAGCCGTGCTAACATGGAATGGGGGAAATCTCATGGGCCCCACCCCTACATGGGAACTATAGGCAACTAATGACTGTTAATGGAGAATTAATCTTTCCCAGGGTTCAGTCCCCTTACTGGTTATTCAGTACCAAGAAGTGAGGCCTGAATTCATGTGCACACAAGTGACACTAGATCGATTAAGCAAGTTGTATTTATATATTTAGACGTACATACATATATCAGCAAAATAAGAGAGGCTGTGATTTTGAGAGGGAACAGGAAAGAGGTGGTTCCTGGGAGGAGCTGGAGGGAGGAAAATAGAGGAGAAAAATTGATGTAATTATGTTTTTACTGAAAACATAAATCTCCACACTCTTCAAAAATTAAAACACTGAAATTTCAAAATCTTTTTAAAGTATCCAAAGGCTCTTAACTGTGGGTTTGTGTAAATCTGAAATAATTTACATCCTTTTTTATTTCAAGAGAGAAGAACCTAGGCATAAAAAACAACAACACTTAGGTAAAACTAACACCCAGCAATGTCAATCAAATCCTGTAGCTCAATGCTCATTATCTAAGACTCGCTCCTTTGGGCTCCCAAGGGCTTGGATAGCCTCACATCTCTGCTCTGCCAATTATAAACATGTAGCTTATCTGTTAGGCTCCGCCCTGCTTCACCACACATCTGCCTCAGTTCTTGGCAATCATCCCACAGTCCTGGCATAGCCAATTCACTGGAGTCTCCACCTTCACCAATGGCCTCTCCTTTCCTCCTCAGAGACCACACCATGCCATTTAGTCTCAAAACTGTTTGTATCCATGATGCCTTCAATCCAGCAGCTTCCATGCTGCCAAGACCAACACCACATGGGAGACCCTTACACACTGCTAAGTTTTGCTTTAGGTGCAACTTTAGGTGCAGCCTTGGCCTTCTCTGGAGCAGAGCTTCTGTGTGCTGATACTGAGGAAATACTCCCCAGAATTTTTTTCCCTTTTTGATGCTGGTCTCTTTTTAATCACAGCTGACTTCTCAGCCCCAGCTAACCAGCATCAACTGTCACAGTAAAGCAAGGTTTGCATATCATTGGGTCTGGTCTCTTGTTAACTACAGCTGCTTCTTCAGCCCTACCTCTCCAGAAAACAAAGATACATTCATTGGTGCAACAGTGGCACAAATCTTATGGGAGTTAGGGTGAAACCCATGTCTTGATAAATCATGGGCCCCAGGAGAGACCCTAGTACTAATATTCTGCTAAATAGACTTATTAATAAACTGACCCCTAAGTTGTCTTATACCCACAGATGAGTGCATCTCTCAACCCATACCAAAGAAGTTTCTTTTGGGGGTAGTTGACTATTAATACAGAAACAAGCTCTCATTTAGTGTGTATAGCATGAGTTGTGGAATGCTCACCTGTAAAGGAGATATGATACCATGCTCTTCAC
Organism: Onychomys torridus; assembly: GCF_903995425.1. Classification (NCBI taxonomy): domain Eukaryota; kingdom Metazoa; phylum Chordata; class Mammalia; order Rodentia; family Cricetidae; genus Onychomys; species Onychomys torridus. Next base: position 42,218,333 of record NC_050451.1, read on the forward strand.
CCAAGGGTTCAGGTATCATAGCAGGAGAGGGGGAAGAAACAATTGTAAGAGCCAGAAAGATAAGATGTCTATAGGGGAAAAGTATTTGCCAGACATGATGGTGCAGTTGCAGTTGCACACATGAACTCACAGCAGCTGGGGTTTGATGCACAAGACTGGTGTAAGAGCAAGCCAGCCAAATGCCCAGTGTAGATGGGGGAGGGCTCATGAAGTCCCCTCTTGTTGAGAAACTATTGGTAACTGATAACTACTGGAAGACTGGGAGTCACTTTTCGCTAGGGATAGGGCACTGAGGAGCTACTTATGGTCCACTAGGTAGTCCCACAGCCATGCACATACCTTGCAGCACAAAATGAACTTAGTGGGTTGGGGAAGAGTGCATGAAATTGACAGAGAAAGTAGGAATGAATAGGATGGGAATACGAAGGGTGGGTATGGGGGTGGATTACTTCCAAACACATTATAAGAGTGTGAGAATTTCAAATGAAATATTTAATAAAAAAAAAACAAATAAATGAGAAATACATCCACAGCCTCCCTGATGTAATTCCATTCAGGTGGGTGCCAGCCACCCACAGGCCACGCTGGGCCCTCAAGGGGGCTCCCATTATCATGAACAACTATGTGATGTAGAATATGGGAGAGAAAGAGAAGCAGGATGGTTCATGTGCTGTGGAAAGAGATGGAACTGAAGAAGTGAAGGCAGTGAAGAACAGGTTGATGTGGGAGATATGCTTGGCAACTTGGGCCATGGTGAGGTCTGGTCCCTAGGCTGCTGCCAAGGGCCATGTCTGGGCCCATGGTCCTACCACAGCCAGAGCCTGAGTGGTCATCCATGGCCCATATTGCCACCAAAGGCTATTAAGATCAACCCATGAATCTATTTAATGGGTAATAAGATATAAGGTCTATGTTGGAGTCCAAGGCCTGTGTTTCCACCAAAGGTCCCAAGGAAGCTCAAAGTCGGGCTATAACCTGTGGCCTTGTTGGTGTCTTGGGGCCATGCTGCTGCCAGAGCCATCTTGATCTGAGTTACCTGTGCTTCTACCCAGAACCAAGATGTTACCCAGCCCCTTAACCTGCTGTTGAGGGCCATGTCTGGGTTCATGTTCCTGCTGCTGCTGGGGTCTGTGTTGATATCTATGACTGGCCTGTGTGACCTAAGGAGGCCATAGGAACCATGTGTGATGAAATCAGAGGGCCATGCTGAGCCAGCCCTGCCCTTCACTGACCCTGGTAAATCTGGCCCTGACATTCACTGGACACTGCAGCAAGAGAGCTGGCCCCAGCCCTCATGGGAAAGCTACCCCTCCTCCTGCCACACTCAGGAGAGATGGCCCCCAACCCTCACCACAGGTGAGGGAGATCTGACCTGATGACATGGGAGTAAGGGAGCTGGCTCTGCCTGTCAGCTGAGGAAGGCAGCTCCAGTGGCCCAGACTGATCAGCTCAACTACCACCCAGGCCCACAACCAGGCCTTGGGTTGTCTCACCCTAACATCTACCTCATCTAGGACCTGCTGGAGCTCACAAAGAAACTGTTCCTGTGGAAAATACCCAAAGGATCTCCATGACTCCGGGCAGCTGCAGGATATCCAAGAGGAGTTTTGGTGAGGATCCAGTGATGATGGTGTACCAGAAACCAGAGGCCTTGAACCAGACCAAAGACTCATTGCAATGAACATTAGCAAGTAAAGCTGATTAGACAAAGGGTAGACTGCATGACACACCATGACTCCCAATGCCACCAGGACGAATGAAGAGGTGTTGGAGAGAAGGGACAGATGGAGGAGTGAAAAGGGTTGTTTTGTTTGTTTGCTTGTTTTGGTTTGATTTAGCCTGTTATTTTTCTTTTCATTTTCTTTTGGGGAGGACATTGCAGGGATGAGGGGAGAAAACAGGGGGACTGGGAGATAAGCAGAATTAGGGTGCATGCTGTGAAATTTCCAAAGATCTATGATTAAATTATGTTAAAAAAAATAAAGGAAAGATACCAGTTTTATGGAAAAAGACATTCTCTTTGAGACATGAAGGTGATAAGCAATCCAGAATACTTCCTTGTGATTGGAGGAAGATTTAATGTGAGCCCAATGGAGCATATGCTTCAGACTCTTTACTCAAACAGATCCAAGGCCTGAGAAGAACCCAGAAGTATTGTTCTCAAAAACGTAAGATGTTTTGAAGAATTTTCCTGTCTACATTTCTCTCAATTATAATTTTTATTTGTCAGGTGATAATAAAGTGTTAAGGCTTAGGGTAACATCTTTTTATAGGCCACAAAATATATACACTTTTGCCATATATATGCCATACTTAGTGCAACATTCAAACTACCTCCCCAGAAGGAGGACATTAAATTCAGTGGTGGAATTGGAAGGCAATGCTCACAATGCCTGCCCCCTGGTGTACATGCAGGGCATAGTATCCTCTTGGAAGGATCAAGAATATAAGTGTCACTCCTGGTATTAGGTTAAATTTCATAAGAAAGACAGTATGATTTTGGGTAAGTAACTACATTTCTAATCAGTCTGACACATGATGAATTTGACTCTGAGTTTATCAAAATGAGGATTATCTGTAGCAGGCCTTCTAAGCATGTTATTTTCTTGAGACAGTTTTATAATTAATTTTGGCTCAGTACTCCCTAGCTGGCTCCTCTTACAACAACACATTTGTTTCCTGTGGAGAGAACAAGAAAATGTAGTCTTTATTCCTAGCAGCATCAATCAAATTGTGTACTCATGGTACCCTTTGATGACGTTGTCAGATTTTAGCAGTAAAATATCATGTGATTGTCTGAAAACTGTGCTTTTCTGACAGTTTCCTTTAAAACAGGTAAAGGTGTTGTAATTTTCTCAAACTACAACAGTCAGTGTCCATTTTCCCTTTATAACTTTATATTCTTCTTTTTGTAAGGGCCACAAATCTTATGCCTTAGAAAGTACAGATCTTGCTCTGTATATGAGCCTGATGCTTTGAAAGTCAATCCTAGAAGCCCAGGAAAGACAGTGTGCAAGCAGCACACTCAAACTGTGAAATTGTATTTCTGCTTGGCCTCTAGGGGGCACTGTTCTCTAATGGGGAAATGACTTTTATGCACATAAGATCAAAGACACCAAAACCTAATTTCTCTACTATTTAAATAGTTGTTTTGACTGAACATATTTTAGATAGTGACAGAAAGGATTTCAGACACCAGGCACAGGCCTATGGCCAAGACTGACAATTCCTAATAGTTTAATCAGTGTTGCTGTGGAGAAGGGATCTCAATGCCCCTCTCTAGCACTCCCACTCTTCAGGCTGTAATAACTTCCCAGGAATCTCCAGGAAGGAGTGAGCTGCTGCCTGTTCACCTTGCTGACCTTCCTGTGCATTCTGAGGGTCCAAGTAACCCTACTCCTCACTGTCACTCTGCTTTAGGCCCTCATCCACAGAAAGAACACTTTGCTGTTTAACTCTGAACAGGACCCTCCTTTAGGATGAGCACCCGACATAGCACTAATGCAGCAGAGGATGCAGAGCCCAGTTGGTGTCTCTTCCTGATGGATGCATCTGTGCAGCTGCAGCAGCTGCTCTGGGCCTAAGGGACAGCTACTCAACTTTTGTCCCTCAGGGTCCTTACCTGTGTGTGCAATACCCTCACCTTGGTCTCCAGAGCCTCCTGAAGCTCACACCAGGATGTCATCCTGTCTCAGTCATGGAGGGCTTTCAGACTGAGTGCAGGGAAGATGGAAACTCCTTCCACCTGAAGATCCCCTGACAGCGGGACTGAGGGAGCTGGTGCTCCTCTGCCCTGAGTCACAAGTGCAGAGCTGGACACAAACCACCTATGACCTGCAGAGTAAGAGACTGGAGTCCCAGCCTCAGGCGCTCTCAGGGAGTTGGCATGTTCTCTAAAGGCAACAGTACTGAGAAAGTGGAATCTTGGAAAGTGCTTCATTCCTATCAGATAGATCTTAGTTGCCATTAACTTGTTTCTCATTTTGCAAAGGAGAGATCTGATTCCTGAAAGACAGCATTTGTACCCTAGTCAAAATTCTACCCACTTATCCTACAGGATTCTCTTCAAACCAGAAGACATTAGCTTCTATAATACTGTTTGAGACAGTGATGGCTTGAGATGGTATAAAGTTGGCTGTGGGCTATAGTTGAGGAGATTGTTTACTTTTCATTACTAGTCTCAATCAGTCATTTTTATGGTAAAATCTTTAAAATGCATTCCTCTATTGTTATGGACACACAGTGCATTGTCCCCTGCATTCATCATATACAATAGCACACCTTCGCTGCTGCCCCAGTCACTCAGGAACGCAGCACTCCTACATTAACTCTCCCCAGTCCGCTTCCTTCTTATGAGGTCGTTTCACAAACAAACAAATCTATCACAAACCTCTGTTATAATGGGAATGTTTTCTAAAATAAACACTGCAACTGTGTGGATGCATTAATAATAGACTCCAAGTACCCAAAATGTTTCAGTGTCACCATAAAAAAATAAATTTAAAAAAAAACCAAAACCCACTCCCTTTGGTTTAATTTAAGACCGAGCCTGGATTTGAATTCTCTGCTTCCTTCCCATGACTTCTGTCATTCTGTCTGTATCTGTCTGTTGTATGAGTCTAAATCTGTGTCTCTCTGAAGGCTGTCTTGTCTTGTTTGTTCCTGTGCATGTGTCTGTGTAGGTTTGTCTCCAATAAAGGGCTATGACCTATATTTATTGAACAGCACAGAAATCACCATGTTGAAAAGGAATGGGGGATACTTTACATAAATCTTTCACAATGTTTTACAAAGGAATAAGTCATTGACTTCAACTGACAACAAATGACCCAGATAACAAGCAGACAAACATTGTTATTAACACAACAAACAATCTGTATATGCTGTCTTATATAAGACTGATTTCAACATATATTTGCTATTTCTGGCAAATATTACCATAACATACATACATACATACATATATGCATTACTCTGGGTTAGGAGCACGAAAGTGTACAAAATTTAAGATTAAGGCTATGCATTAACTTAGGTTATAAAACTAGATTACAGTGGAACCCAAGACAAGAAGATTGCTTGTTACACTGTTCTCTTAAAGACAGTTTAAATAAACAGGCTGAGTATACTCCAGGGTAGCAGCCTTAAGTCTTAAGGAACCTTAAGGTATGTTAATAATTCTTGTCTTACAACCCCAATTTTATCAAAAAAGGCCCAGCTCTTCCCCACTGCACTTCACCCAACCTCTCAGGCAGGTCTGGTTTGGGAGGAGCTTCAGGCTCAGAAGGCTGGGAGGGAACTCTGCAGTGTCTGGCCTGGCAGGGCTCCTGGGTGGAGCTGACTGGTTGCAGGAGGAGGGACAGTCAACAGCCATTCTGACACCACAGCCCAGGGCTTGGTTCCTTGCTTCTGTCTCCAGCAGCCAGACAAGCACCATGAAGAGGCTGCTGTGCTCTCTGCTGGGGCTGCTGTGCACCCAGGTTTGCTGTGAGTCTGGCTGTCCACATTCAGGGACAGAGAGGATTGTGTCAGCACATGGAGGGGAGGGGAAGCAGCTCAGGAGTCCTGTATAGCTCCCACCTTCTCAGAGGACATGAGGGTGTGTTCAGGGTTCTGTGGATGTTCAGTGACCCCCATCTGTATCTCTTTCTCTGTTTCTAACCAGGGGTGAAAGGTCAACAAGTGAAGCAGAGTCCTGTGTCCTTGGTCCTGAAGGAGGGAGAGCATGCAGAGATACAGTGCAACTTTTCAGCCACTGCAAAACAAATACAGTGGTTTCACCAAAGTCCTGGGGGACGTCTGAAGAGCCTGTTTTCCAATCCTTCTGGAACACAGCAGAGTGGAAGACTGACGTCCACGACAGTAGCTAAAGAATATCGCAGCTGGTTGTACATTTCCTCCTCCCAGACCACAGACTCAGGCACTTATTTCTGTTCTATGAATGCACAGTGCTCCCCACACACCTGTAGCCAGTTCACAAACCTTAAGCTGGGTGGGTGTGGCCCTTCTCAGTCAAAATACATCAGGATGCCCCACAGAACATCTGTCTAGTTCAATGTACTGGCAGAGTTTCTTTCTGGTACTCGCAGAGTTGAACCCTCTGGTAAGCTTTTGGCTTCATATGTTCAGGAGTTTGCTCTTAATCTTCATTTCCCAATATATACTCCCTCGTGAAACACAAATATCCATCTTGAAGCTAACAGAGAGGTTGAGGGGAAGAATGAATCAACATGAATGTTTTTTGAAATTATAATATAATTACAACATTTCTCCCTTTCATTTCCTCTCTCCAAATATTCCCATACTCTTTTCTGCTTCAGATTCATGCCCTCTTTTTCAATAATGGTATATATGCATATATAGATATATATGTGTGTATATGTTATATATACATATATACAAATATATACATATATATATATATATATATATATATACATATATATAACCTGTTTAGTCTATATAATGTTATTTTTATTTGTGTTATGTCTGTTTTCAGGGCTAATCTTTTGGCACTGGACAACCAATTATTTATTGTACTATCAATCTATAAACATTTGTTCTTATACCCACAGATAAGTCTAGTCTTCACCCCTCATCAAAGAAACTTCTCTTTGCAACAGATGGAGGCCAATACAGAAAATCATAGCCAATAAAAATGCAGAATTGTGGAGCCCAGCCCCAGGAATACATCTACAAAACACACCCACAACTATGGCTCATGTAACAGTGTGGAAAGGGGGGCAAAAAGACTGCAAGATCCAGAGGATCAGGGAGTTTGCTGTGAGATTGCATTTCCTAGTAGCATCAGAATCTAAACACATAAAGTCTCACCAACATGACTGCCCAAATATGAGCTGAACAGAGATGACATCAATGGACATGCCAAACTGGACAGGAAAAAGCCCACAAGGACAACATGAACATTTAAGTAATGGTGTCCTGAATTCCTAAAGGGTAAGGAGCAAACAGAAAGAAAGGAAAAGGCAGTCAGTCATCCAGGTAATACTGCTATGGACACTCATGTCTCAAGCACATTCAGCCCTCACCACAATGGGCCATGGCAGGCATGGGTACATGTATACCTGGCCTATTGGTGCAGTAAGAAAACATCCCCAAATGTTCCTATGCTGTTAAACATAGGTGAGTAATGCTTAAGGCATACTTTCATATCTGTCATAGTTATAGTTTTATTGTTGTGAAGAGACACCATGATCATGACAACTCCTATAAAGGAAAACATTTCACTGGGGGAGGGTGGCTTGCAGTTTAGAGGTCTAGTCCTTTATCATCATAGTAGGAAGCATGGCAGCACATAGGTAGACATTGTGCTGAAGAGGTAGCCTAGAGTTCTATATCTAGATCTGCAGGCAGCAGGAAGAGAGAGTCATTGGGCTTGGCTAGAGCATGTGAGACATCAAAGCCCCAAAGTATGGTCAGGTCTCTCACAGCAATACCCTAGTCTTTGGTACCAACTTCTGTCTTAGTTAGGGCTTTATTCCTGTGAAGAGACACCATGACCATGGAAATTCTTCTAAAGGAAAACATTTAATTCAGGCTGACATACAGTTTAGAGATCTAGTCCATTGTCATCATGGCAAGAAACATGGCAATATGCAGACAGACATGGTGCTGGAGAGGTAGCTGAGAGTTCTACATCTGAATCAGCAGGCAGGTGGAAGAAAGAGACACTGGGCCTGGATTGAGCATGTAAGACTTCAAAGCCCACTCCCCAGTGACACACTTCCTCCATCAAGGCCACATCTGCTCCAACAAGTCCACATGTCTAATAGTGCCGCTCCCTATGGGCCTATTGGTGACATTTTCATTTAAACCACCACAATGTCCTTGGACTGTCTTTGAACTGAAACATGGTGCACTCCAAAGGGTGTCCCCTGCATGCTTAAGAAGAATACATCCTTGACTGGACACCTGTGGGTTCTCCTTGCTTCACAGTGTTTTCAAAGTCTATTTCTTTTCTATTCTGTTTAGATTTCCTATTTACTATTAAGAGTAAGTTACTGAAGTCGACAGCCACTATCGTTAAATCATCTGTTTCTGCTAATAGCTCAGTTTTTGGGTTTTGTATTATGAGGACTGTTCTTAGGTACAGATATGTTTATAAGCATTGTATTTTCCTAATAGATCAGTCCCTCCACACAGAAGTACACACACACCTGCCAAGGACTCAACCCAGGACCTCATGGATAGCAGAAAAGCACTCTGCCAGTGAGCTAAGAGCTTAACCCTAAGATGGACTAGTATTATTACAAATATTCCCTCTTTACCTCAAGTAACTTTGTGGTCACAGTATATTTGATATAACAACTGTATAATGATTTAGCTCTTTTACAGTTGCCATACAGCCAGTCAGCTTTCCTATTGCTTTAACTTACTCTTTCCTATTCCTTTAACTGTATCTCTTACAGTGTAGACTTTAAAAGTCCCCCAGATGCTCAAGGCTAAAGTCTCCTCCAATTTGGCCTGGTGGAGAAGCAGTGCCTAGTTGGATCTCAGAGATCTTAGGAGCTTGCCCTGGGAGGGATTTGAAGGACACAGGCCTTTTGCTCTTTCTCTGTTGATTGTTACTTTCTTCCTCCTCTATGTCTATTACTTCCGTAAGTATCTTCTGCAGTGTCTTGTCTTGAAACGTCTTTGTTTTGCCATAAACTTTAAATGGTAATTTTGCTGTGTATTGCAATCCTGGTTGACAGTTGTCTTCTGTCAGGACTTGGTGTTTATATTTATCATTCCAGCTTTAAAGGCTGCTGAAGGAAGATATGATTTTTTTCTGATATTTCTGCTTTTGGATATGAGTGGGAGTTTTACCCTTACTAAAGCTTGTGGTTGTTTGAATAAGAATGTCTCTCCTCCATAGGCGCATATATTTAAATGCTTAGTCCACAGTTCCCCATCATGATGGTCATGGACTCTGCTGCCCTCTGAAACTATGAATCCCAATTACATTCTTTCTTTTATGAGGTTCCTTGCTCATGGTACTTTGTCGTGGCAATGAGATGTAACTGAGATGCAGCTTTTAGTATCCCTTGCTTTGTATTGTTAACATCTGACTAGAATACGTCATGTACTGGCTCTTTGGTAATGTCCACTTAAGATTCTAAGTGTCTCTTGTGTTTCAATGTTTGTTTCCTTCAATGGGTTTAGGGAAATTTCTGCTACAGTTTCACTGAACAGAGTTATCTGTGCTGTCTATGCCTAAATTAAACCCTATAGGACACTGGTCTCCAGAGCATGTCCCAGAAGTCTTCATCATTGTGGTCATGTTCATTCACTTCACCTTTCTCATTTGTGTTTTGAGTGTTGTAGTCCTTGCCTTGTCCATGTTTCTGACATTCTCATCTACTTTACACCCATTTGCTAGCTGATTTCTTCTTTGTTGCTGAATTCTATCTCCAGGTCCTGGAATGAATTCATTTTCTTGTATTCTCTTTAGTCACTGAAAATTTATTTTTTACCAGAATTTTGTTTCCAAAATCCCAATCTGGCATTTATCTACTTAGCAATTTTATTTTTATCCTTTGTTTGTGGAAGAGTAAGACCCAATATAAAATTAGATTAGGATAATTAGTGATATAAAAATGAAAATCTAGAATATTAAACAGATACACAGGTGAGGCTGAGGAGATGGTTAGATAGTAGGTTGTTAGCTATGTAAGCAGGAGGACCTAGGTTTAAATTTGGATCCTCAGTAGCCACGTAAAAAGCCATGAACAATGTTACACAGCTGTAATGCCAGTGCTGGTGAGGTAGGTTCAGGAGGAACTCCCGGGGCTTGCTAGCTAGCTAGTCTAGTTGAGTCAATGAACTCTGGGTTCTGTGAGACAGCATGTCTCAAAATATAAGACTGATATCTAAGAAGATATATGATATCAAACTGTGTCCTCCACAAACATGTGGACATGTAGAGGCATACAGATACACACCAACATACAGATTCACACTAACACATAAATACACACCAGCGTAGAAACATGCACCAACAAACAAATGTATACCACAAACCAACATACACACACACACACACACACACACACACACACACACACACACACCAGCACAGGTAGACACACATACAAGCACATGCAGACACACACAAGCACATGATAAGCAGGAAATGGAAACAGCCTAGATGTCCATCAAATGTCAAATAAATAATGAAAATGTGGTACACTTACAAACTATAACTTTAAAAAATGAGTTCAGATGGAGCTACCTTGCATGAATGGACAATGCTATTGCCAGAACATATGAATTATTCAACAAAAATTAAAGCATAAACAAGGACCACCTCTCTGCGTGTTATTGGTCAAGGAGATATCAAAGGTCTCCAAAACATAAGCTGTTGCCATTGCCCTTGGTTAATCACCATAACTATATGAGAAGACCTCACTGCTAAGGAGACTAATACTTTGGCTACAGGACATAAATAAATCAGTTGCAATTAACCAGGAAATCTCCTCCCTACTGGTTCCTTACATGGTACTGAAGGATGCTATGCAGCCTCTTGGGGAGAAAAGACATCAATGAAGAAATTATTTTAATGATCTTACCCAGAGCTGGTCCCTGTATGCTGCACCACCAAGAAGCACCAGCTGGTTTGAGACCTGCTTCACAAGTAAGACTGTCATCCCTGGTACTGCAATGCTCGCCAAAAGCTCATTGTGGGGCTAGAGAGACAGCTTAATGGTTAAGAGCACTGGCTGCTCTCCCAAAGGACCCAGATTCACTTCCCAGCACCTATATAGCAGCTAATATCACTGTACCTCCAGTTTTAGGGAATCTAACACCCCGCTCTGGCCTCCATGGACACTGAATATGTGTGGTACAGAGACATACATGTAGGCAAAACACCCATACACATAAGAATAAAAATAAATGAACATTTAAAAATATGAATCCCATGGCTTGGGAAGTCATGGTCCCTAGAATGAAATCTACCAGTGTTATTTTTGCTAAATTTTATTGTCAGATTGCCTTCTAAATATGTGTGTTTTATATCTGCAGTCCTGGGCTGCTGTCTTTGCAGTGGGCAGTGGGCAATGCAGACATAAAACTGGTCAAAGTACTGAGAATGAGATACTGAGTGCTCAGCCCTAGGGGACATCCTTACCAACACCCACCAATGCCCAAGGGACATTGAGGAAGAAGAGGCAGAAAGAATGTAAGTGCCTAAATATGGAGAGGAGTGCTGTCTTCTGGGCATGACATGGCTACACCTCACGAACTTATAGCAGCTGTGGTTGCCTACAAAATGCCTACCTACACAAGACCAAACCAACCAAAATTCATGCATAAGTGGGGAAAATTACCAGGCTCCACCATTTATTGAGGAGCTATTGGCTGTTCATGTCTGCTGAAGGATGGAGATTCTTCTTTGAGAGTGTGGGTATTGGTAGGTTTCCAGTGCTCCAATGCATGGCTCCACACCCATCCATATGTGATCTGAAAGAATTGAACTTAGTGGGATATAGAAGGAGAAAAAGAGGAATGATAAAGTGAGAGGGAGAAATGTTCAGAACGTTTGGGGGTTATGGGGGTGGGAATTAGGGGTATGAGATTCTCAAGGAATAACAAAATAATTCTTAAAAGAAATGGAAATACAAGCTCTTAAAATATGAAGAAAAATTCTAATGAGTGTGTAGTTTAAAAAAAGAAATCTCAAGGCTTAAAATGAATGCAAGAAAGGAAAGGAAAGGTGTGGTGATATTTTGTTAGTGCTCTAACAAATAAAGCTTGCCTGGAGATCAGAGGGCAGAGCTAGCCACTAGCTAACCAAAGAGGCCAGGCAGTGGTGGCACACACCTTTAATTCCTGCACTTGGGAGAAGGAAGCAGGAATATCAGGAGTTCAAGGCCACCCCAGGCTATATGAGATTGAACCAGTCTAAAATGAGAAACAGAGCAGTAGTGGCATATACCTTTAATCCCAGCACTAGGGAGGTGAGACAGTAATATAAGGAGACAGAAGCTTAGGCCCCTTGGGTCTGAGGATTCAGTAGAGGTAAAAAGTCTCACTAGTGGCTGGCTCCTTTACTTCTCTGATCTTTCAACATTTACCCCTATATCTGACTCTGGGTTTTTATTAATAAGACCAATTAGAATTCACACTCAGAAAGTATGAGGTGTTAGAGCAGCCTCCTTTGGGTGCAGATGGTCATTGAACTTGTGGACTCATATTCTTTCCTATCCTTTATGCTGATGCTGAGCCCATGCTGAACAAGTGTCTGATGCCCAACAGAGCAGTTGGCATATTGGTTGTGTACCAGGCTCGTTGCTGGATGCACTTAGCTTTGTGTTCTATGAACCAGGCAGAATTGTCTTACCCTCTAAGTCTCCCCCACATTGGGTGCCATTTTGGGCACCTAATGTTTTAGTTTTGGAGTATGTCTCAAGTGTATTAGGAGCATAGGAAAAACCGAAGCACTGAGATCACATAGGCACAGGATTTGAACTTGTGTTTTCAAGACCCTCTCAGAATTAATCATTCTGCTTACTCTCCTGGAACTTCAGAGTTTTCAGGCTCTACAGCCAGGAATGACAGATAGGTGGATCCAGAGTTTCAATGGCCTCAGGCTGAGAACTCTCAAACCACAGGTTATTCTCAGCTGATGTGGTCTTTTCTTGGCCACTGAGAGTGGGCCCATCAGTCCCTATACATTTTCTGATTCTTCTGGCATCTGTATTGTTTGACTTCTCAGTGTCCTACCTTTCCACTCTTCAAAACTTCCTTACTGGTCCTTTTCTCACCCTGCAGTGTGGCCAAATTACAGCTTTTTGGCCAGTCATTAATCTGTGATCCTAACCCTCCAAGGTAGGTCATTATTGAATTATAGACTCTTTCTAGGTAGTACCAGACCTCTAGTCTGAGTTACTACAATGGGACTTCTCTTCACCACCAGTTCACTGGATGAGTCATTGTCTCAATGATACCCACAAACTATATTTATTTGTGGCTTGTTACCTCTGTGGGCTCCTCAAGATGATAAAGCTTCTTTCTTTCTAGAAGTTGCTCTGGAAAGGATCTTGGAGGAATTGGGGGAGGGGAAACAGTGATCTAAAGATATTGTATGAAAATAATTTTTATTTAATTTTTTAGAAAGATGCTCTGGGCCCTTGATCCTAACTAGAGAACTTCATGGCCTCTTAAGATTGTTATGCTGTCTTCTCTGGGTGCTCTCTCTCTCTCTCTCTCTCTCGTTCTTTCTTTCTTCTTCTTCTTCTTCTCCTTCTTCTTTCCCCTTTTCAAAAATCTTTTACTTCCTTGTAGAATTCTTAAGCTCTTCCTCTGATTTAATCTTTGAGATAAATTCCATATATTTCCTGATCTGATTTAATTTTATAGCTCACACAAACCCATCCTCTAGTCTAGCTCCTTATCCAGAAGTCTCTAATCTATTATTTTCTCAAAAAAAATAACAGTATATGAGAAATTTTATTGATATTTATTGAATTTTTAGTAGACCTCAGAGGAAATTAAAATTAAAGATATTGGACTTCTAATGTACTATTGTGAGTTGTCTTTCTGTTTACTGTTCTTTCTTTAACTTTTTCAGCATTGCTTTGAAATTTTCTAAGCAGAGGTCTTTAAGAAAACAAATGACCAAACACCACGAGAGAGTACTCTCGAAATATGTTGTTCAAAGAACTTTAGATAGACTGTGCACAAAGCTCTAATTCAAGGAACAAAAAAGAAGGACCCAATTTGAAAATGGACAAAATGTTTTAGCAAATGAGTGTGACTTATGAGACTACATGGAAACACACTCAATATCAGGGGTCAACAAAAATATGACTCCTATCAGTTCTAGCCATTTTCTATTTCCACTTTCTATAAAAATATGACTGTATCCAGTGTTGTGAAGGGTGTCACACAATAATCCAATTTAAAGTCTGTATAGGAACATGTTCTTGTCAATGTGATGAGATTGTGCTGACTTGAGTTTAACATGGGAGGACATGGAGCTTAGTCAATGATAGAGCCTGAGGGCCCACTGTGTGCTTGGAAAAGAGCTCAGGGCATGTGTGCTAATTATGTCTCATTGCAGAGACATGTTCTTCCCAGGTGTGTCCAGTGTTCTCAGCAAAACTTCAGATCCACCAAGGCACACCTCAGTACAGGATAGGAAGCATGCTATAGCTGCCCTCAACAAGGACAAGATCTTTTCCATAGGAAGGAATTTTGGTGCCAGAGGATGAATCACTGATGCAGGCTTTTCTGCACAGAAACCTTTCAGAAGCTCGGGAAACTGTTGAGTGAAGACCTCCACACATGGCCACAGAGGGGCAGTGCTGCATCACAGCAGATGAAGTTTGTCTTTCACATATGCATCAGTAAGCAAGATATTATTGCTAAAAATAAGTTATTATCACCCACATTGCTTAGGTTTAATTAGAGATCAAGTCCTATGTTATATGTTTATTCCAGTCTCATAGAGTTGACAAGTAGGACATTGGACATGAACACATTGAAGATGCATGCTCTCCTTCAAGCCCAGGGCCATATTAACATCTCTAGTGTACATTTCTAATCTCGTCACCCATATTTGGTGTACTTTCCAGCCACACTGACTAGGAACTCTACTCATGGTTTGAAGCCAGCTCAAATATCTCCTCCATCAGGACCGTACCAAATTCTTTCCTTTGTCACTTGTCTGGACACAGGGGTGTCACTAGTATCTTCTTTTTTTTTTTCTTCTTGAGTACCAGGCATAAGTCGAAGGTTGGAACTGTTCCTTTCATAAAAGGTACTCAAGCACTGCTTATGTAGTAGGCAGTTAGACACTTGTTACACACATTAAAAAATCTTCTTCATCCCTTAACTTTCTATAGGTTTTGGGACCCTCAGCAGTGGTCTTAAAATTTAAATGAAAAAAAAAATTCAGAAATAAGCAACCCATTGGTTTTTAATAGCAGACTCTCCTGAGTAGTATGACGAACTCCCCTGCCACTCTGCTGCATTCCTCTTGTGCCGTAAGTCATCTCTGTCCAGCATTTCTCTGCTGTCCGTGCCACCTGATATTTAACACTGAATGCTTAGGAAGTGGCATGTGGTGCTGAAATTTGGACATGCCAAAAAGTAAAAGCCACATGTGCTTCCTTCAGTTGAAGCAGTGAGAACTTTCTCAGGTGCTATATACGTACAGGAGAGAATGTAGTTTGTGTGGGGTTCAGTGGTACTTGTGATTTGAGGCATTCAATTGACATCATGGAGTGTATCTCCCACAGATGGTAGATATAGTGTATGTTGGAGAAAATGAAAAAAAAAAAAAGACATCAGCATGTAAAGAGTAATTACAAAACCCCTAGAGTATAACCTGTTTATATTTTATCTTTTATCATTTGTTTCTTTGTCTGTTTTTTGAGATAGGGTCTCTTGCATCTCAGGCTGACCTTAGTCTTGTTACATTACTGGGGTAATGTTGGATTCCTGATTCTCCTGCCTTTATCTTACAAATACTGGAATTACAGGTGTGTGCACCATGACCAGTTTATATGGTAGTAGAAAACAAACCCAGGGCCTCATGCATACACTCTATTGACTGAGCTACAACCCCAGCCCATGCTTGGAGATTTTGAGGAATGTGAACCATTGCCTGGTGTTGCACAGTGATGATATTTTTCTTTGGTTGGACTTGTAATGACTTCACATATCAAATAAGCTCTCTGAGTGTTATGTACATACCTTATGTTCTTTTAACTACTGTTATCTATAACACAGACGATTTTTACTTCAGGAGCTGCTGTTTCTATGTCTTGCTGTCTTCAATATATCAAGCCAAACCAACTTTTCATACTTTTTGTTTTACCTATAATAGTATACACAAAGAAAAATAATAAATGTTTATTCAAACTGGGGCTGAGAATAGCTGAAAATGCTATTTTACTGGAAGGAACTAGCCTTGTATCCAGTGAAAGCTACAGGATATCTGCCACCCTCTTAGTCATCTGAAGATCAAAGCTCCTCCAGAGTAAATCATTCCAGTACTTTGTAATTTATTTCCCACAGGCAGATTCTCAGATACATTTCATTAACCTGATCTTTATTTTATAAAAATGTAATGAAGTTGACATTAATTTAATTGCCTTACATCTTTTTGTAAGATTATACAAAATATGGACACACATGAAATTGAAGTTCCCTTAAGACAAAGAAAACTACATGTTGTCTGTGTTCTGATCCATGTCTTTAGCTGGTAATGGGGTATGATCTTCATTGTACAGCCTTGATAAATCTTATTAATATTTGCAATAAAGCCAAATAAATCTATTCTTGCTAATATTGTGTCTTCAGAGAATTCTTTCTATTCTCTGACTATAAAATAAGATGGTTTCTTTTGATATGTCCCAACTGTCTTATGATGTAAATAGAACAGGATTGATGAAATGGGGTATTTACCACACTAGAGGTGGTGGAACCTGAGAGTGGAGCCTAAAAATGAGGCAAACTAAAGTCTCATGCAATAGCCAACTTTATTCAGAGCATCAGACAATTTATACTTTGCTAAGTTAGGTCAAGTTATGCTAAGTTAAGTTAGAGTTAAGAAAGAACCCATTGGCAAGGTTCTCATGAAGAGTTCAAGCAGTACATATTCACAAGGGCAAGCTGCATGTAGCAAAAACAAAAACAAAAAAACATGTTTTTCCATAGACACATATAAACAAATAACAATAGCCAGTTGTAATAAATAACCTGAAATCAACTCACTCCTATCTGCTACACCTGGTAGGGGCACAAAAGCACATTCCAAGAACAATTCTGTGTTTTTGAAGAAGCTGGGGTCACAAGACTCTTGTGATTTTTTTCTTGGAGTTTTCTCACACGCACTCAGAATTCTCTTCACAGGACTCCATTCTTGAACCACTTTCCAAGGATGAGGTGAGGATAGAATGAAATTAGCAGAGAAATTTTTTAAATTGATCCTTTCTGTAATCATATACTTATTGCAATTATCAGCACACATAAAAGGTACAAATTAGTGGGAGATTTCTTGCTGTGACATTTCAATGGACGTGTTTATGGTTATTAATCATAGTCATCCTGCCTTCACCCTCTTGTCCTCTCTTCTCTCTCCTATCCCTGGTCTCACTCTCCTTCCCTAATTGCCTTTGTTGTATTTCCTCATCACTTTTAGGTCTTTTTCGTTTTTTACACGTGATATATGTCTGACTTATTTTGCTTAACACCATATCCCTAATTCCATCCATTTCCCTATAAACGTCATGATTCCATTCATCTTTATGACTGAACATTACTATGTGTTTCATGTACAGTATTTTCTTCATCCATTGACGGGTTGTACCAGGGAGGTTCTAGCTAGATCTTAGCATCCATGAATGGTGCTGTAATAAACATGCATATACAGGTATCTCTTTTGTATGGTGAGCTCAGCTTCTTTGGATAAATGCCCACAAGTGGTAAAGCTGGATCATTAGTAATTCTACTTAGTATTATTTGTTTATGTATATACATGTATGCATATAATTATTTATCCCTTGATGAACCTCATATTGTCATTCTTGTGTGCCTATTAATACACATTTCCACTCGGAGTGAATAATGGTTCTTTCAAAGAAAAAGGATTTCTTAAATGGGGCAATGCTCATTATGTCAGAAAAAAAATCTTCAATCCAAAATACCTGGGAGAGGTTGGAGCCTGTTGAAAGAAATGGACTGTGAAGTCAGAGTAGGAGTTCTATCTGTGAGAAGGAAACTACCCCAGTTCTTACTGAGCCTCAACACTTGGAGGACTGGGTAAGAGCCCAACAGCAGCATTGTTAGCCTGAGGCCTTTCCCTGGCCTGTGAGGATAATCCCATCATATTTGATTACTTTGAAGGAGTGAGAGAATAGGGGTACCAGACAAAATCGTAAGAGGAAAACTTTAAGCAGGAAGTACACACCCTGAGACTTAATGATTTTTACTCTTTCTCTCATAGGAGTGAGTGGACAACAGACAGAGATGACCACTAGCAGGTGGAGCAAAGTCCTCAATCCCTATTGAATAAAAAAGCCTGCATCAGAATGAGATGCACTTCATGGCATGAGAGAAGGAGAGGGAGAGATCTTCAGGAGACAAAGTGTAATTTATCATCTGCTCAAAGTTATTGTTAAGTGCAAAGGTGTCTGTCATACTGTTTTCTGTGTTTTTAAATGTGAGAATTATGTGCTGTGGGATGATGCTTTTATATACTGGTTTAATAAAGTGCTGATTGGCCAGTAGCCAAGCAGGAAGTAGAGGAAGGATAAGCAGACAAGGAGAATTCTGGGAAGAGGAAGGCTGAGTCAGGAGATGCCAGCCAGCTGTCCAGAGAGCAGCACATAGTGGCACACAGGTAAAGCCACAGAAAATGTGGTGACATACAGATGAACAGAAATGGGCTGAGTTTAAGTATAAGAGCTAGTCAGTAGTAAGCCTGAGCTAATGGCTGAGCAGTTTTAATTAATATAAGCCTCTGTGTGTTTACTTGGATCTGGTGGACTACGAAGCCTCTGTGTTTACTTGGAGGCTGTGAGCTACAATTATGTGATAATTTTTTAAAGATTGTCTTAAATTATATTTTTAGAATTATGTATTTTGCATCTTTTGTGTATGTGTGTGTGATGTGTGAGAAAGAAAGTGTGTGTGTGTGTGTGTGTGTGTGTGTGTGTGTGTGTGTGTATGCACATGTGTGTATACCATATCATGAGTGGAGGTACAGGACAATTTCCTGGGGTCAGCTCTCTCTTTACACCTTGTGGGTCCTAGAGATTGAACATCAGGCTTGCTCACAGATGCCTTTGTCCACTGAGCCATCTTGAATGTCTAAGAGTTTTATAGTTAATAGAAGCAGCTGCAAACTTTATGGTCCCCAGCAGTACACAGAATGGGGGAGGGGCCTCCTATTTCCTAACACTTCCATGATGCCACAAAAATACCAACAAAATTCCATTGAAAATGTGTTTATTAATTAAGGTATATGTTCATACTTCATAGTTGAAGGCTCTGGTATCCCCACCTACCTAGAGTCTAAAGCAGAAGAATTGCTTGAGCTTGTGAATCGTGTGCTAGCCTTGGTAGTGAAAGTGTTTCTAAAAATCTAGTAGTGAAACTGTTTCTAAAGTCAAAGCAAAAGAATGTAGAGGACATTTAATTTACAGTGTACAGCCTCCAGACTCTTTTCCACAACCACAAGGCATAGATTTTCAAAATGAAAAAAAAAATGTTTTTAAAAAGTCAATTGGCTCTTAGCAGTTCATGTATTCCGTCAATTTTGAAGTTTACCTGTAAACACTTGTATCTGATGAGAGTAGACAACACTGAACACAAATGTACAAGAATAAACTAGAAAACCATGTCAGGGTTGGAGTGGGTATGAGAGCAGAGGCATTAACTAGGATGAAGAAGGGAGAACTGGGAAGCTCTGGACACCACAGCAGGAGTCTGCTTTGTAAGGGATGTGAGGTTGGAAATTTTATAAAGGAACCAGAGAGTCTGTGAGGTCAAGTGGATTTAGAATAACCCAATTACCACCCTTTTGGGTGTCTTCATGCAGTAGTCAAGCAAAAATCTTCTTTTGGGATTTGGGGTTTGGCATAAATTCCTTCACTGGATGCATTTTCAGCATTTAATCAAGGAGAGGTCTTCATTCCCTCAGTGTCTAAAGAATGAAATGTTTATTTTGGACAGTGTTCACATATACCCAGTATTGTAGGTGAAAGATCATTTGTTATCCTAAAAACTATAACAACAAATGCAGAATAGCATCAAGCATGGTCATGCTCCCATGGCAGTGAATACCACCACTACACATCTGGACACAGGCTCCTCACTTCCTCACTCTCATGCTTCTCCTTCCCCAGACTTCTGCTAAGACTCCCACAGTGTTGTCAACACAGTCAGCCTTTGCTGGGCCATTGGCTCTCCACAAACCTACCAGAGACTTCAGCCTCACAAGCCTGCTTTGATGCCATTTGTCTGAGCCGATCTTTGGCTGATTGAAGTCCCAGTGGTTTGAGGTGAGAAGGAAGGAAGGTATGGGTGAGGATTTCTGGTTTGTCTCTGCAGGGAAGCCAGGACTGGTGATTTTGTTTTATCTTCAACCAGACAGGAGTCAGGAAAATAGTTCATGGTGCTCCAGAATTCATCTGTTTAGTTTTTTGGGGTTTTTTTTGGTTTTTTGTTTTTGTTTTTTTTTTCTTCCAGAGCTGAGGACCGAACCCAGGGCCTTGTGCTTGCTAGGCAAGCGCTCTACCACTGAGCTAAATCCCCAACCCCGTTTTAATTTTTTATTGATCTTAATTGAGTGACCCAATTTTTCTTCTTTGTCTTCCATCCCTTGATTTTTGTTTTTATGATCCAATGTGTTGGTGCAGCTTTCTACTGAAAATTCTTTTTTGTTTTTGTTTTTGTTTTCTTTTGGTTTTTTGAGACAGGGTTTCTCTGTGTAGTTTTGGTGCCTGTCCTGGATCTTGCTCTGTAGACCAGGCTGGCCTCAAACTCACAGAGATCTGTGTGGCTCTTCCTCTCAAGTGCTGGGATTAAAGGCATGCGTCCACTGCTGCCCAGCTCTCTACTGAAAGTTTTAAGAGACTTATTCAGATTTTTTCTCATATCCAGAATCATTTTCCATGTGGATTTTCTTTAACAATTCAAACTCTATTTTGAATTCATCTCTTTATCTTCTTTGAGTTTTTGATCATAGCTATAATCATTCTTTTGTACTCATTGTCTGGAAATTCACTCATGTCATTTTTAGTAAGTGTTATTGTTATAGGATTTGTTGGTTTGGGAGGAGATACATTAGTTGGGATTTTCACATTTTTATTTCTGCATTGGTATTTATGCATCTGGAGTTAGTTTCTTGGTTGATTTTTTTTCTTTTCATTTTGTTCTTTTAGCATAAGTGTTTACAGTGTTCAGGAGGGGGCTAATTCATAGTGGTGTTGAGCTGTTGGTGTCTTCAGTTTGTCTGATATTTGAGGGGTATAGGCATCTTCTGTTTGCCAGCTGCATTCCACTAGGTTCTTCTACTATGTGCCTCCAACAGCTTAGTCTAACGGTTTGTGACAAGTTTCTTCTGGCAGGGTGAACAAGTCTTGGGTCTCAAAGCCATATAAGGCAACCAGAAGATCTCAATAAATCAGGTGACAGGGATTAGGGCCTCTGGGTCATGGGCATTGGCTTGAGTACCTAGGCAATGGGCTCGGTTTTGGCTAGTCTCAAAGAGAGGAAGAGGGGCTAGGAGGAGGTGGGAGTCCCTGGAGAGCAGCCATAGCATCCAAGTTGGATCTAGACCTCATTGATCAGACTAGATTGACAAACCAGCTAGTCCAAGCCTTTCTGTATCTGCTTCCCAATGCTGAGATTACAGGTGCACCCTACAATTCCTAAATTCTAATGTAGGAACTCATGTTGGACAGCAAGCAATTTACACCCTGAAACATCTCTCCTATTCCTAATAACTAATATTTATTCCTGTTATAACTTCACAAAACATAAATAAATGAATAACTTCTGAAATTCTGAATTTCAGGCCTTTAATCCTGAGATTTAGAAGTATCTTTGTTAATTTCAGAATTTAAATAGGCCCTAGTACTCTGTAAGGAAGGGAAAAAAAGTGCTAAAATCCTTTTCAATAACAATATTTTCACAAAAAATACAAACACCTGTGAGGTTTTTAAAATAGAATTGTATTAGATTCTGAATGGAGAAAAGTAAATACATGTTAACAATCAATAAATATTTCTGTTCAGTATCTCTGATCAGCAGGGATAGATTTTCTTATGCTCCCTTTAAGCTCTGCTTCTTCTAATTATGAAGAAAGACAAGGAAACAAATAGAAGTCTGAGGTAAGCTACACATTTTCTCTCTGTATGTGGGACTTGTGGCCCATGACCATACAAACCCCCATTTCCTGGCTGGGTGCAGTGTAAGAATGCAGGGAGTACACATGCACACTGCCAGGCACTCAGTCATTGAATGCTGAGCTGAGCAGAGCAGACACACTCATACAGAGAGACATGTGTCACTTGCTTCCCCAAAACGGGCTCTGTGTGTTGGTGGTCTTGACTTTCTCTGGTACGGATGTTTTATGTATAGCTTATGATTCTAAGCAGAAAGTACTGCTCCAGGCATACGGTGCTTTACATAAACCTGAGGGGGAACAAGGATTGGATAAAGCAAACAGAATGTATCTTTGGGTCTTAATCTAATTCCTACAATGTTTTATTCTAAACTTTACAGTTTCAGCTCTGTTCTCTAATTGTTTCCACAGGATCCTCTATAGCCCAAAAAGCAACTCAAGTACAATCAGCTATAACCAAGCAGGAGGGGGAACACGTCACCATGGACTGCTCATATGAGACAAGTAAGAGTTTTTACCAACTTTATTGGTACAAACAACCTCCTAGTGGAGACATGATTTTACTTATTCGTCAAATTTCATCTTCTCATCACAATGAAAGCAGTGGCCGCTATTCTGTCATCTTCCAGAAGTCAGCCAAGTCCATCAGCCTCATCATTTCAGCCTCACAGGTGGAAGATTCAGTGAACTATTTCTGTGCTCTGGGGGAACCGGCTCACGGTGTTTGAAATGACAGCACAAGCTGAACAAATATGGGAGCTCCTTAAGCACAGTCCCTCTGGTGGAGACCTATTGGAAAGCACACCTGCACACCCAGATAAGAAAGCCCCAGCCATGGCTGTTTCATGTGTGCTCAGCATCAGAACTGTGCTTCTAAGTAAAACACCCTTCTATAAAATTTGGAAACAGTTATTATGAGCAACTTTTCTTCTAATACATTGTCTTGAAATAAAAAAAATAACAGGTCATAAAATCTATGAAAAAATATTTCTACAGTCAAAATCTAACAACTATAATGACTTAAAATGTTGGTTTCTCTTAAACCAACATGCTTGCATGTAGGTCTAGGTATTTGGATTAGCAAAGAACATATTTCCTTTATGAAAGTTACACCCAGAGAAGAAGAGCCATCACAAGTGAAGTAGTCAAAGATAAATTATAAGCAATTCACCTCCATGAAATTACTTGAGGTCACTGGGGAATCCTTGCAATCTTTGTCTTTACATCTGGTACTGACTCTGTGTTACTGACAGCCAGCTGCACTGACAGTTGGGAAGGATGGTTTCATGAGAGCAGCCCCAGGGTACATGTAGACTTCTAAAGATATAGTGAGATCCAAAAGACTACCGGGAACCTAGAAGAACAAGCTTGCCTGTTGTATAGCAGTTTCCTCAAAAAGTGAACCTTCCATATGTAGGTAAGCATAGATTTAAAACATAGGTTGTTAAAAGGAAATTAAAATAATAGTATATTTTAAGGAAGAATGTTAGAGAGGGGGTAAAACAACTGGAATGTCCTAAATGGTCATGACACTTTCTGTCCCAACGGAAGCTTCTTATGCTCAGAAAGTAAGCTACTCAAAAGTTTGAGGAAGGCCAGGAAACTTCACTAGGTTCACTAGACTTCTCCCTCCATAAACAGCTACACAGTAACAAGTGCTAAGATACACTGTTGGATAAGCTGAACTGCCTAAACAAAGTAGAGACCAGTTGAGTTGCTTGGAAAGAGGCCTAGACCAATGTAACCACCTGAAAAGTGCACTCTCTTGACTATTGAATCACCTGTAGATTGTACAGTACACTCCAGGCTTCCAGCTTTCATGAGCTGTCACCCACACTGGCATGGGCATTGGTGATGCAGAAGTCACTTCTGGTCCTGTAAGTAACCTCTCTAATATTCCTGTAAGTAACAAAAATTTTGGCTCATCTATTTGGCCTTTCGTGATATCCATCCTTTACTTTGTTGTTAGTTCTCTATCTGGGGTGAATGGATGTTCTCCATTTTGTCCATGTGTCATCAGGAATAGTGTCACACAACATTCCCTCCTAAGTATCATTTCTTGGAATAACTTCAGAAGGAGCATCATCTTTTGCCAACATGCTACACACATACTTAACCCCAAACAAAGAAAAGCGGCAGGAAATGAGGAGTAGGGAATCAACAAGAAACTGAGCTGGCAGATCATAAACAGATAAGAGCCCTCCCCATGTCTAGGGCCTGAATATATAGAGCAATATAAAAAGTAAATGCTATACCATGCCAGTCTTTCAATTCATATAGTATCATATAGCTTTGGAACAGAGCAACACTGGGAAGGAAATTCTGTGAAGCCTCTTCCCAGATCAAGTTACCATAGGACTTAGAGATAAGATGCCAGATTAAAAGCTGTGTTGATGTGATCAGATGAAAAAGAATTAAGGTGAAAGAACAATAGATCCTACTCACAAACAAGCTAAAGAAAATTGAAGTTAGCTAAGTCGAGAATTAAGAACAGCCAATTCACCTAGTGAAAACATACTGCTCTTGCCTGCCACCAACAGCTCTAGATACTAGTAAAATTTCCACATGCAGGGACACTGAAAGGGACACATTCAGGCCATGGTAATGCAAACACAGGCTGTGTTGACATGCACGGAGAGTAAATAGTAACTGGGCAGATAATGGACAGAGAAGCATGACTGTGGCAAAGAAGACTGAAGTTGAGGTTGACAGATATTTGCCAGTGTATTAGCTACTTTGCTGTTGCTTTAACAAAACACCATGTCTGAAGCATTTAATCTAATTGTTCTATTATCAACAAAAACTCGGAGGTCAAATATCAGGGTGGAAACCTGATAGATCAAAGAAACGGCAGAGGAGTGACCAGCTGACCTTCTCTCCACAATTCCCAGATCAAAAAAAAAAAAAAAAAGCACAAATAATCCAAGTACCTCCTTCCTCCTTCCAATGTGTCTTCTCTATCCATATTCCTGGCTTTATTAACACAGTCCCAGCGTGTCACAGTGTGATTAACTATCCTACAACATCTACCCCTTTGTGTCTAAATAAAAATGCAAGGTTTTAACTCGAACAAGTAAAACTATAAACAATAAGAACAACTATCTGGTATTGCCTAAATAAAAGGGAAAGGATTTAACTCTAACACAGTAAAACTATATACAGTAAGAGCAATTAAGAAGTAAGTAAGAAGAGCAAATAAGAATTACATTCACAATGTCCAGTCCATTTGTATTTGGTCAATTCAGAGAAAATAATCTATTATATATCCTTTTTTGATGAATGCAGAATTTTATACCTAAACTACGTTTATCGTAACTTGTATTACCAGCCTAACATATCATTTTATACCTCAAAACATTTCTTAGATAAACAACTTAAGCTTTTATGTCTCTCAACCTTATACACTTTACATCTCTTTTGTAAGTTTCTTTTCTGAATTCAGTAACAAAGAAAACAGTATATCGATCTAGTTTTCAGGCCCCATTTAATATTACCTGAGCAAACAGGAAGTACAGAGCAAACAACTTCCAAAAAGCTCCAGAAGCAGCTGACTGCCTAGACAGTCACCAAAGGTTCCTCTGAAACATTGGGGCATCCATATTCAGTCTACAGGTCTAGAATATCTGACAGAATTTTCTGCAAAGCAGGAATTTTGAAGGACTGTCCTACTTTGTCTTGGCAAAGTTCAGCAGTTGCCTTCTTTTGTGTCCTGATTTTCCTGATTTTGGAGAGAATAATGTCAGCAATTGAAGCAGGGGCAGTTTCTTGCCCAATAGCTAACTTTGCCACATTGAAAGATAACTCCATATGGAAGTTCTTTGATGACCATTATCCCTTTTTAGATGACTTTGTTTATCACAATTAACATTTTGATTTTTCCTAATTTTTTAGAAATCACTTATCATATCAAAGTAGTATCATAAGTGTGAAATCCATTATCATCTGTATTTTGGGTTCATTCATCTGGATGCTGATCTTGCCTGTAAATGCCTAATCACCCTTTTGCATTCTAAATTGGCATTTTCAAGGGCCAAAGGTTTAATTAATATTTATCTAACTTCTGGATATAATATTATAATATTTACAGCTGAAGTCAATCTTTGAAAAAAAAACAGTGAGGGCTTCCTTTTGGGCCTTGTGTAATTTTAATAAATGACTTGGTCCTCTTTTCTGATTCTTCAACCTTGTCCCAAGCACTCAAAGCTGCCAGATAACATAGGGCCAATGTGTGGTCATCAAGTCAATCCAAACTGTCTTTGCGAATCAGCATACTGGCCTCACACTGAAAAAAAACTGGTCTTGGGAAATATCAATTCCTCCAGCCTTGTTTTGTTGTTCTATGATCCTAGCTTCCTCTTTTCACCATGTTCTACATTGTAACTGAGGACCAGCTTCCAAAATTGCTTTAGCTAAATCTTTTCAGTCTTGGGGGATAATTCTGTTCTGAGTTGCCCATGACTTTAATGTCTGCTTCACATAGGATAAATGCATATGAAAGTACTGCTTCCTTAGATCTTGTCAAATATACCATTTCTACAGGATTCCAGTTAACTTCTGCATTGCCTTGGGGTTACCTATCATCTGGTAGTCATTCTTGTATGGTAACTGGATAAACTAAGGTTGTTTTTCTAATAACCTTGAACTATTCCCCTTCATGTTCATCATATAATAAAGCAGTTGCTTCTGTTATAAATTCTACTGTTTGTGCCTGAATATTTTTCTTGGTTTTATTAGTAGGTCTTTTGAAGGCTTGTATCTTATCAATAGGAAGTCTTTCTGAGGATTGCATTTTATCAGTCAATTTTTCATATATGGCATAGTTACCAAGCTACTTTTAAGGATAAAATATGAATTACCAAACTGATAATAATTATAATTGACATTATGTCAATCCTAGGTAAGTTAATTATCCCTTCAATTATTTTTTTTGCCATTTTCAAGCCATCTTTGTAGAAACTATACAGAGTACTAACTCCTTGCAGTGTAATAATATTCCCCATTCTTTAAGTGGAAAAGATTTTTTTTAAATAAAGCCTAATTCCCTCTTTAAGAATCACCAGGTGTCTCACCAGATCTGCTGGCTTTTTAGCTTGTACATAGCTGCAACTGTAGTGACTGTGGAGCTGTGCAGTGTAGCATGGGTTGTGGCTGTGCGGTGGTGGCAGCAGCAGCAGAAACCTGAGCAGGTGCAAGCAGATGTCAAGTTGACTGAGCTTGCATGGTGGTGGCCTGGGGAGTGGACCCAGGGAAAGCCTGTGACCTGCGAGGAGGGGGAGTGAGCCACCTGATAAGCAGATGCAAGAGATGGGCAGGAGAAGCCCACATGGTGGGAGGCAAGGGCACAGGAGGTGTGTGTGGGGGGGGGGGGGGGACCTGGATGACAGAGATGGCAACAAATGGCTGTGGAGGCAGCCATTTCAGAAGCTGCCTTGTGTTTTTCTGTCCTGCATTAGATGCCAGATACACTGCTTGTCTAAATTGTTCTATTATCAATAAAAACTTGAGAGTCAGATATTTGGGGTAAAAACCTGATAGAACAAGAAAGCATCAGAGGAATGACCAGCTGACTCTCTCTCTCTCTCTCTCTCTCTCTCTCTCTCTCTCTCTCTCTCTCTCTCCACACTTTCCAGATCAAACGGAGCTGTTAATCTTTCTAAGCTCCTCCTTATTCCTTCCTGTGCCTCTCTATGGGATCCTGGGTCCTCCAAAATTTCTATGACTAATTCCAGTCAGCAAGTCATTGACTCTGTGCCCTGATTCAAGGTTAACTTTATTAACAGTCTTGGGGTGTCACAAGTGTAATCAAATATCTTGCAACAGGTTGGCTTTAATTTCATGAAGATGAAGAAGGCAGAACTGGACAGCAGCTGTACATAAGTTCTTTTGTGAACAGCTTTGCACATACTGCTTAGAGTCTGCAGGTCAGACATGAACCAATAGATCCTCTGAGGAATGGTCTGTGCTGTGGTTTTTGTGCTGTTCCTGACTATGCAGCTGTTGATCCTGATTCTCAGACCCTATTGTGGGTTTTTAGTCTAACATGTTATTAATTTAATTTATTCATTTTCTGCTTAATCTAAAAGAGATCTATGCACACCAATGAAATCCTTTATTCACATACAATATCATTCAAGCAAAAAAAATGATCTTTTTCTATGAACCTCACAGATACATTTTAACTTATGTGTTTCACTTATTATTGTTGTGTGTGTGTGTGTGTGTGTGTGTGTGTGTGTGTGTGTGTACACTCATGTATTCAGGCACATATGTGTCATGGTGTGTGTGGAGATCAAAGGAAAACCTCCTATAGTTGATGTTCTCTATTCACTCTGGGTTCTGGGGAAATGAACTCAGGCCATCACATTTGCATCCCAAACACTTTACCCAGTGAGCCATCTCTCTGCCCTCACAAGCACATTTTCAGGAGTTGTAGTTATTAAGAAACCTTATCAGGGCTTTTCAGAAGTATTCTGTAAATGTTGGCCTTTACCATTCTTCTCCACTGACCTCTTACTGGAATTAGTCTGTGTGTCCTCTCACTCTGTGCAGGAAGAAGACAGAGTAAAGTCGGCTTGCAATTGCTGCACTCTCACCATCCCAGAACACGTTCTAGTGGCAGGATGCTGTGGCCACCACCAGATGGCAGTGCATCTCTGTCAGAAGGAAGGGGGTTGGGTTTGAGATTGGGGTTGGGGGAATGTGGTGAACCAAGCCTGTCTCTAACTGACTAAGCAAAATCCTGAGACTCTGAAGGACAAAAGATTAACTATAAACCCACCAACCAGAACTGACTCTTCTGTCTTATGCACCAAGCTCCAGTTCAGGGTACAGCACAGTGTTTTCTGTTACATCAATAAAGGGAGAAGAATGAACCAATTTCTGGGAGTGTCTTTGGTGACCCTATGGCTTCAGCTGGCCAGTGAGTTAGGCTAGTAGTGATGGGAATGGGGAGACAGAAGTGTTCATTTGGAAATGAAATTTGAAATGTAACCACTGACTCCTGTTCTGTGGCCTGTGTTTCTACATAGGAGTGAACAGCCAACAGGGAGAAGAGAATCCTCTGGCTATGAGCATCCAGGAGGGTGAAAATGTCACCGTGAACTGCAGTTACAAATCATCCATAACTACTCTACAGTGGTACAGACAGCAGTCAGGCAGAGGCCCTGCCCTGCTAATCTTAATGCGTTCAAATGAGAGAGAGAAACGCATTGGAAGACTAAGAGCGACCCTTGACACCTCCACCCAGAGCAGTTCCCTGTCCATCACTGCTGCCCAGGCTGCAGACACTGCTGTTTACTCCTGTGCTACAGATGCACAGTGTGCAGCAGGCACCCGCAGCCCTGACACAAACCCTCAGAGCTGTTTCCTCCACCCCGACAGTGGGTGGAACGGTGATTACGTTGTCCCATGAGTGTCTATTGGAAACTGGAAAAGAGAACCTGTTTAATTCTGCCATTTCTCTTTGTTTGTTTTCAGTTCCTTGGACTGGGGCAGAGAGCAATAGGATGCTGAAATCCCAGGGTTTGCTCTGCATGTCCTGGCCATGTGTCCTCAAGGTCAACATCAATGCAACCTCTCTGATTTCTCCATCTGGGACACTGGAGCCTTCCAGCTTTGGTTTTAATAAGCACTGTATTCTTGTTCAGGATGAGGGAAGGTCCCATCTGCCCCTTGTGCTGTCCTAAGGTCTCGTTGACTCCTTGAGAGGCCAAAATCATTCTTATATCTCTCCAGTTCCGGGACAGTGAGCATGTATCAGACATCAGACTGAAAAGCCCTCCAAGCACTTTAGTTAGGTCTCTCTCCTTTTTACAGTTGAGGATCAGAGATACCACACAGCAGGGAAGCCAAGATCTGAATCTCAGAGAAAAAGAACCAAACATCACAATTATAGTCTGCTTTTAAGAGTTCTGTGATTTTTTTCAGGCCCTCATTTACTCACTGGGGAAATCAAAACCTATAAGAAAGTCAGTTCTCCATCCATGTGGGAAGCATATTCCCTACGGCCACATTCTGTTGTGCTATATGGAAGGAAGTATACTGAACTTACTATGAGGGGACATGTAAGAAAGACAAGTATATTTAATAGCAAAAAATAAAATCAGTTTTGGATAGCACATGGATGAGAATAGCAGCACACCCCAGATGAGGAAACCTGGCCTAGTAAGGAGCAGATGGAGTCGAAGTGATTGGAAGTCTATGTGCTGTGACAAGATCACCCATCTGTCCTTGCCTAGATCACCGCATTCATTCTTAAAAATTAATGGTTTTCCCACCTACTGATGAGACTATTCATTCATTACATTTACGCACAACCCAGGAACCCTTCCAGGAGGTGGTACCCTGCACAGTGCTTGGCTCTCCCACATTAATCAATATTAAGAGGTCCCACACACTTGGTTGCAGGCCAATCTGGTGGAAGCAATTTGTCAATTGAAGATCTCTCTTTCCTGGTGTCTCTAGTTTGTGTCACATTAAAAAACAAACAAGCAAACAAACAAAAACTAACCCACACAAAAATTTTTCCAATAACATTTGTTTCATTAGTATATTAATGTGTTGTTAAGGTTCAAAGAGATAATCTCACACATGCATACAGTATGCACTACTCAAATCTCACCTTCCCTCTTTGTGGACACCTCCTATGCCCTCTAGGTTTTCAGGTGAACTTTTTCTTTTTAACATCCAGGAAGAATAACACAGGACACTTCTGTGGTTATTGTTTTGCTGGGTGGGTTGAGGAGGAAGGTCTAGCATCTTTCATTTAATGTCTTCCAGGTCCAACAGTTTTGCTAAAAAAAAATGATAATTTTATTCATCTTTTTGTCTGAATAGTATTCTTTGTATTTATGCTACATTTTATCTGTCCATTTGCTGATGGTAACCTAAGTTGACTTCATATCTGAAAGGCTATGAATAGAGCCGTGTGTGTGTGTGTGTGTGTGTGTGTGTGTAACTAATGTATGCCAATTTCATCTTCTCTGAGTGTGCTCCCAGAAGTAGAATTAAAAGCAGTTCCACTTCTGATTTTCTGCAGCATTTCACAGGGCACTCCACAGTGGCTTTACTTCTTTACACCCCCATCATTCTTCCGGAATCCCTTTACATACATCTGCATATGCACTTATGTCTTTGACATGGTGAGTGATCTAGTGTCTAATCATGGCTTTCTGTTGAGTTTTACCAATGGCTAACGACATTGAGCATTCCTCATCTGCTCCTTGGTTGTTTGTGTTTCTTCTCTTTTCTGCTCAGATCTTTTGTCCTTTATTTATTGCATAACGTCTTTTTTGTTGTTCTCAAATTAACCCCATGACAGATGAATAGTTGGAAGATAATTTCTCCTACTCTGTAGGCTGACTCTTCACTCTACAGATTGTTTGATTTCTATGCATAACCGTTTTAATCTGATATAATCCAATCTGTCATTTTTTGAATAAAATTATATTCCTAATTATCTGGATGACTAACTTAGGAAAGAACATCCTCCATGATTTGGGGCTTTTATTGTATAGTTTTCAGAAAATTAAGGACAAGTGGGATAATGACCTTCCACAAATCCATGCATCATAAATGTTTCTGTTGGTAAAGTTCTCAAAACAGTATGAATATGACTTTGGTTACAGACTGCAAAAGGACAAACTCTAAGGAATCTGCACTATTAACAATGGCACTATTGTCTTCCTGCTGAAAGAGAATAGTAATTACTTATATGTGTATACTTGAAATTCAATAGACATACAATAACATTAAAAGCACAATATATACTTTCCCGAGATGACATTTTGTGGCTTTGTCAAATAATAACATCGTGCACTAAAGATTTATTAAAGAACTCTTGAATTAAGTTAAAAAATTGCAAAAAAAAAAAAAACTCAGAAAAACTAGTGACACAGTTCACAGTTCCAGGCCTGAGTCCCATCTGTAGAATAGGCTCTAAACACACTCATTAGGCTCCCTGAGTCATAGACTAATAGTCTTTCTCTGCTACATGACATAGTCTCTCAATTATCATTAGAGAAGTTACTTTTTACAGTAGATAGCAATTAATACAGAAACATACAAATGATCAGTGTGCAGAGAATAAGAGACTGTGGAATTCTCAGGTCTACATGGGACAATAATATCAAATCCTTGTCTCTAAGGATCAGGGATCATCTTGAAAGAGAAGGCAGAAGGATTGTAAGAGTTGGAGGGACTGGACATCTGCAGTGTTTTCCAGATGTGACAGAATTGTCATACACTTGAACTCACAGCAGCTGTGACTACACACACAAGATCATGCCAGTCAATACCCTCCATGACAGAGAAGGACACATAAATCTCACTCTTACCTGAGTAGCTACTGACAGTTAATAGCTACTGTGGGAGATTGTTGTGTGTTACATTGTTTGTGTTCTGACAAATAAAGCTTGCCTGGAGATCAGAAGGCAGAGCTAGCCACTAGTTAACCATAGAGGGCAGGCAGTGATGGCACACACCTTTAATCCCAGCACTTGGGAGAAGCAGCGAGATTAGGAATTCAAAGCCACCCTAGGCTACATTAGATTGAACCAGTCTGAAAGAGAAACAGTGCCAGGCAGTGGTGGCTCATACCTTTAATCCCAGCACTAGAGAGGATCATGCCTTTGATCCCAGCACATGGGAGGCTTATGCCTTTATTCCTAGCACTAGGGGGGTAGAGACAGGAATATAAGGCAGGTGGAGACAGGTGCCCCCACCATTCAGTCTGAGGATTTATAGATACAGGATCCCCGCCCATTCCATCTGAGATTTCGAGAGAGGTAAGAAATGACAATAGCTGGCTGCTCGGATTCGCTGTCTTTCAGATTTCACCCTAATATTTGACTTCGGGTTTTTATTAAGACTAATTAGGAACACATTTCAAGGAATAGTCAGTTTTCCTCAGGAACGAGGCTTCTAAGAGGCTATCCATGCTCCAGTACAAGGTCCTGTAGCCATGGAGTCATTGAGTAGACTTGGTGGGTTTTTTTAAAAAACACATGAAGTTGAGATGGAATAGTAGTTTAGGGGAAGTGGGAAATTGGAGAGCAGAGAAAGGGGTTTGGATTTTATCAAAATGCATATTATGCAAGTGTGAAATTCTGAAACAATAAAAAATAAAAAATGAATCTAGAGACTGTTCATCATAACACAGAAAACAGTAGCTATCTCAGAGTAACTTTTTCAGTTATTTAACTGCCTGTCCACAACTATCTTATAACTGCAGACAGACTCATTAGTTTCACCATCCTTCAAACTAACAACTTACTTTGAATTTTCTTGTTTTTATCTTTTTTTGAGAAAGGGGAGACCAGGATGTTTCTATGACATGGTAAGGACAGGAAGTGATATGTGTACAGCTGTGGTGGGAGAAGATATGGGCATGAACTCCCTCTAAATAAATAAGCAAGCACTATCATCAGGAGGTCAGGAGGTGGAGATCACATTAGTTCTTAAAGAAGGAATGGGGTAGCCGGGCAGTGGTGGTGCACGCCTTTAATCCCAGCACTCGGGAGGCAGAGGCAGGCGGATCTCTGTGAGTTTGAGGCCAGCCTGGTCTTCAAACTGAGTTCCAAGAAAGCCTCCAAAGCTACACAGAGAAACCCTGTCTCAAAAAAAGAAGAAGGAGGAGGAGGAGGAGGAATGGGGTGATGCCAGGCAGTGGTGGTACACACCTTTAACCCCAGCTCTAGGGAGGCAGAGGCAGGTGGATCTGTGTGAGCTCGAGGCCAGCCTGGTCTACAGAGTAGGTTACAGGACAGATAGAGATACACAGAGAAGCTCTGTCTTACAAAAAAAAAAAAAAAAAAATGAATGGGGTGGTCCAGGCAAGACAGAAGACAGGTGGGAAATTATCTGACTCCAGGAAAACAGTGACCATATATTAAGAAGAGATCTCAGAACATGCTTTGCCATGCTCACAGTAAGCTGTAAAATGTTTAAATTATCATAAAGGGAGGTAGGAACATTCATGGACTGGGGAAACATAAGGAATCCCTTTTCTCTGCACATCAAAGAAATGACAAAGGTAATCCCCACCCTTGTGACCTTAGATACCTTTGTAAACTCTACAGAAAGTCTTTGGTGTACCCTTCTTGCAATCTCACTCAGACTTCTGTGCTATCTACAATTTAAAAGGATATGAAATAAAAAAGGAAAAATCTCTACTATCTACAATTTAACATCCGGGATAAATTACCACATCCAGAGAAGACCATGATGCAGTACAGAGAGGAACCACAAGGGGGAGGTACCCCTTTATGCTGTTGATAAATACACATTTACCCACTGCTTCTAAACACATTGCCACAGCCTTCAATCTCTATACAGTGGCATGATCTTGGAGGGAAGTCTTCTTCTTG
Source organism: Onychomys torridus (assembly GCF_903995425.1). NCBI lineage: Eukaryota > Metazoa > Chordata > Mammalia > Rodentia > Cricetidae > Onychomys > Onychomys torridus. The sequence continues at coordinate 42,252,557 of NC_050451.1, forward strand.
CTTAATATATGAGAGAGACTTTAATTTTAAAAATCACATAAGTGATTTGATAACAGTTGTGTTTTCCTGCAAGAGGCTTCATTGCTGCAGAAAGAAGCTTTCTTGACGAGTGGCTATATATATATGTGTGTGTGTGTGTGTGTGTGTGTGTGTGTGTGTGTGTGTATGTATGAAATTATGCCAACTGGGCTTACATTGCTCTCCATAAGAGCCATAGACTAACAAAAACCCCAATACTGTGACTCTCAAAACAATACAGGTTATTGTTGTTGCTCTTAGTTACCACTTTGGACACAGGACTCCAAAGATTTGAATGGATCTAACCTGAGAATCTCCCTTCTACAGATTGCCATTCATGGTACAAGAAGGTGCTATGTAAGCTGCCAAGAGAGGGAAGCAACCAATCGTCCTATCCAGCTGTGACCCATGAGCCACATGGCAAAATATCCATATCTTGCAATAGTGGTATTCAAACCTTGGTGGTAACCAACAGCTATCTAACAGGACTTAAGACCTGCTCAACCTGTGCCTGAGACTAGAAACTTAGTCAACTGCCCAGGGCTAGTGAAGTGACAGATCTTAGAGGAGAATATACTACTTCCACTTTACTATAGTGAAACAGTTTTTAATATACCATTTTACAGAAAAGGATACCAGGATGGAGAAAAGGAAAAATGGCTGGTGTGCTTATTTTATGAGAGATGGAGGTTTTAAGAGTCATTGTCATTCAATAAAATTTTGTGAATTTACTTTTGTTTGTTCTGTAAGTATGAAACACACACAGAGAGATAGAAAGACAGACGATTGTGTGTGTGTTTTCTTTCCTTTTGTTACTTGACGTAGCACACATATGACAGATTTTATTTCTTAAGGTATATGATGTTAAAGCTTTCATTAAGAAAAACACGTTTCTCATATAAATTTGCCAAATCCTTTTATTAGAAATGTAGGCAGAAAGACTAAGGTGAAGTTTTGCATTCTTGTTAAATTGTCAACCATTTTTTTTCCACTAGGAAAAATATGCATCCATAAAACCAAAAGGAACATGGCTGTGTCATCCATGCATGACTAGATTTCATAATAAATCACATACCCTGTATTATCCTTCAAAAAAGAATGATATGTGTTACTACAGATGGCTTCCAGTGCATTCTAGTGAGACCAACAGATCCTCAGATCAACAGTCTAGCATTCTGCCACACCCATACAGGAAGGTGTGACAGGGCACAATTAAACCTGCCCCATAACTGCCAACTGAATTTCCTGTTGGAGTGGGTGTACCTTGTAGACCAGTAACCTGTGCTTGTTCCTCTTCAGCACAAAGGACCGATTAAGATCTGGGTTAAGACAGAACATAGAAAATAACACTCAAGACAAGAGCTAACAATATGCTGACTCTTAGCCTGCTGGGAGCAACCTTCAGCTCCATTTGTTTTGGTAAGCATGTTACCCAGTACAGGACTGGACCCTGTGACCTCAAGGTCCTAGGAAGTGGAGGTCATTGTCCTCTGAGGCTCAGAAGGGTGGGATCATCAGAACTCTGGCTCATAAGCTACTTCATCCTTTAGACTCCCATTGTTGTTACAGCTAAGAGTTGATGTCTCTGTGTTCTTTCCATCAGCAACCAGCATGGCCCAGAAGGTAACTCAGGCTCAGAGGTCAGTGTCTGTGATGGAGAAGAAGACTGTGACATTGGACTGTGTGTACGAAACCCGGGAAAGGACTTACTACTTGTTCTGGTACAAGTACACAGCAAGTGGGGAAATGGTTTTCCTTATTCGCCAGGAGTCTCACAAAAAGGAAAATGCAACAGAGGGTCGTTATTCTCTCAATTTCCAGACTTCAGAAAGTTCCATTGGACTCATCATCACAGCTGCACAGATGGAGGACTCAGCGGTGTATTTCTGTGCTATGAGCGAGGGCACAGTGGCAGAGGTGTCTACAAGAGCCCCACAAAAACCTCAACTAGATAGAAGCTCTGAGGAAAGACTCCACAGACAGGGAGAGGCGGGGCCTGTGGCAGCACAGGAGAGGCATTGGCAAAAATCCTTAGTTCAGTTCATATGGAATGTCTATCTTTACCAGTTATGGCAAGTGAGCATGTTCATGGCCTGTGTGGGTCTGCACCAGGTGCTCTGCATGCTTATAGGGCTTCCAGTTTAGTGTTTTTATGGGACTCCTGAGTAAGTGAAAGACTGGGTCTCTGATTCTTGTGCCTTCTCTCGGGCTCTTTTCTTACCGTTGGTTTGTCTCATCAGATGTGATAGGCTTTATTCAGTTTTATTTTATCTTAGTATAGTTTATTTTGTTATATTTTGTTGTTATCTCTTAGAAGCCTCTTCTTTTCTAATGAGAGACAGAAAAGGAGTGGATCCAGATGGCAGGGGAGGTGGTAAAGCACTGGGAGGCAGATGCAGTAGTGCATGTCTGTAGTCCCAGAGCTCAGAGGTGACCAAAGACGAGCACTCGAAAAGTATCTCCCATTGACCCACAATTTGTACCCAGGCAGATCAATAGGACTCAGCCACTTGATTAAAAACCATCTGAGATAAAATGTACAGAACATGCAGAGAAAAAAGTAAAACACAATTCATCATATCTTCTCAATCTAGTGTTGGTTTTTGGAGGTGGAAAAACTATTAAATTACCCTCAGACCAAATAAGTAATTCTACTGTTAAATTGCTAAACTTGCAGAATCATTTTTGCATTATTTGTATAGAATGCCTAACTGCTTAACCAACTTTTAAATAAGATGTCTCACATCAATTTTTCTCAAAAATCGAATTGTGATCCAATGGGGTAGACCAGATTGTTTTAATTTTGACCTCTTTCTGTAATCATATTATGAAAGCCTTTTGTGCAACAAGAAGAAATATAAAGTGTTCTACAAATGACCTTGTCTGGGAAAAAATATGATTTTGAGAACTACTTGCATACATGACTCTTGTTTGGAGGCTTCTTGCTGAGGAAGCATTTCAGGTGGGATTCGTGCTAGTCTGTCCAGTGTTTTCTCTTTATAGTGAGTGTGTAACTGAGGCCAGAATGTGTGAGTCAAGGCCAGAATGACAGATAACATATCAATGAATATCAGAAGAAAGAGTGTAGTGTTTAAACAAATGTGGCTCAGGAGGAGAGGGAGAAAAAGAGAGGGGAAGATAGAGTGACAAGGGAGGTGAAAGAAAAATTGGGGTGAGAATAGTTGTTAACGCTTAAGTAAAGTGATTTCTCGTTGAATTGCTGTTAAGAATTCTTTCATAAGGCATTAGCAATGTTCTTTTGTTAGTATGTTAGGCTGAGGAAAAGATGCCCATGTGATCACTTTGAACTTCACCAGCTAGCTGTATCTTCTAGTGACGCTGTCTTTCAAAGGTGAGGTGTCAGGAAGGAAGACTTCTTAGTCATAGAGATTTTAAATCCCCCTTATTACATGAGAGTAATATTCCATCCCTAGAGGAATTAAAGACATTATACCTGGGTGAGTCCCCGTCAACATCAGAGCCTCAGCTAGTGCTGGGCTATAAAGGCCAAGGTTCACAGGTACTGAAATGGGATACTAGTGTGGCAGACCAAGTTTTTAGAAAAGGTATGACCCTGACGCTGTGTCAGTTGGCACAGGGCCTTGTTGTCTTGTTGAAAGAGGTGATGGGACAAACCCGGCTATTCCTCAGAGTATAGTGTGTGGGCCAACAGGTCATCCAACAGTGAATGGTTTCATTTTACATCCGAGTCCTAACTGATCCAGGCTGCAAGCATGTTAAAGGTGGACAAGCCAATGCACAGGAGATATAATAGAGTGCATGGGCCATGAACCCATTATCACAGACTGCAGGGCACCTGAGGGTTATTCTGTAAATAAGGTGATTGATAATAGTCATCAGGCTCCAGACTCTGCTGGAGTCTACTGATTTGCCTGTTATTTTAGGGGGTTCCTAAAATCATCACCATCCACCCCACATCTAAGAGCCCTTGATCTTGCTCATCATATCTCCACATTGTTGTAATGGCATCCCTGGCTAGAGCTTTTTGTTAGGTCTGTGTTGAGCAGTGACAGAAAGTACACCTAGTTTGTTCCTGGACCCGGTTCCCTCCTCCAGCTGTCCAGGGTCCTGAACCATTGCTTACCGGCTTTCCATTCTGCATCCAGTGTAGTGGTATATGGTTTTATTTTGAAAAGACAATGGAAGTCGATAAGCATATACTACATTTGATGCGAAGATTTCTGATCCTTCCCATCAGCCCTGTTACTTGTCCACTTGTAGCCATTGCCTTTGTCTTGCCCTAGTTTGACCCGCCCACAACCCATGGGCTTTGCTATGCTCGCCCTTATTTATTATTTTGTTCTAGACAAAAGGGCACAGGCTCAGTAACTTGATATTCCCTTACACCAAACGACATGATAGCACGTAGGAGATCTTGAAGACTGGAGGTAGAAGCTAAGTTAGTAAAGTGCTTATTGTGTAAATATGAGTGCCCTAGTTCAATTCCCAGCACCACCTCAATAGCCAATACAGATATCAATGAACTCAGAAGGTTGTATTTATATATTTATTCTCATATATTATATACAATATATAACATGCACATAACATACATACAATGTATATGTGTATGTAAGTGTGTGTGTAACAATACTTGAAAAAAAAGAGGGCATGGATTTGTCAGGGAGTAGAGTAACACAAAAGGGAATGGAGAGAGGAGAGGGAGGAGGAAACAATGCAATATTATTTTAATTAAAACTAAAATTTTGTAAATAAAGATAGGGCTAGTGGCAATCTGAAAGCTAGGGAAGGAGATCCCTGGTGTTAACTGACTAGACAGCCCAGCTGAATCAATGAGCTCCAGCATTAGTGAGAGACCCCATATCAAAAAATTAGGTAGAGAGTGATTGGAAAGACATCTAGCATGGGTCTCTGGCCTCCACACACTTGTATCTGTGTTCATGTATATATACATGTACATATACATAAAGCATACACACAGGAAGAGATAGACAGACAGACAGAGAAAACAAGAGATGGGGAGTTCTTTACATAGATTTCAGTGATATGGTTGCTTCTCACAGTCCCAGCACACTGGAGAGATACCTCCAGCTAGAACATAGCCATACTAAAGAATATGATCGGGGAATATGGGTGACTCTGCCCAGCTCATGAATGGAAAGGCTAAGTGTGTCTAGCAAAGGCTCCAGGTACACAAAGAAGGAAGCTTTTAAATAACAGCTCTGACTGACACCAAACACTTGTCTCAAATGGACTCAGCACTATCAGAGACCAGAGAAAAGACAGTAGTTGTCAGACAGTCACCTCTCTTTTGCATATAGGCCGCTTTCTCCATCTTTTGAGAAATCACAAAGAAGCTGCTCAAAAACTTCATCTTCTTTCTTTTTATAAAATTGAACATGTAAGACTGTATTTACTTAACTGTGCTTAACAAACTTTTTTCCTTTTTCATCCCCCCATACACTTATCTAATTTTGTTCACACATTATCTTCTGTCTTGTTTTTAAATTACCATCCAGTTTTCTTTTTTTATTATTATGCCTTTAGTTGTTTGTGGTTCTCACTTCTCTTCTCAAATTTATTTCATTTTTAACTTTCTCTTTACTGGGAATTTTTTTTCTTTTCCTCTTCTTGTATTTTAATATAGTTCTCTTTTCCATATAAAATTCACCCCACTCCTCTTTTATTTCTTTAAACTTATTTAATCTTGTTTCTACTCATTTCTGCCCTCCCCTCATCTCAAGAGTAAGGCACTCAATATAAACTCCCCAAATAAAACTGTCAGAGGTGTTCAAAATGATGTATGTGCAAATAATATCACAAAACATAAGAGATATGAAAGCTGCCACTTTATACCCCCAAACCATCACTCTTCTACTCCTAAATTCAAAGTTGAATTCAATAATGGATATACAGAAGGAAGTCAGAGTGCAAGGGGAAGGGAGTTGGTATGAGAAAATCAGCAATATGAATCAAAAGTAAGCAACATGGGAAAAAATTGTGTTGCAGTGGATGACGCTACACCCATATATGAATGGATAGCAGTGATGGGAATTAATGGGTTATCAAAAAAAGAATGCATGAAGTCAGGAATGGAATAGTGGGCGATGGGTGTGGTAGGAATTGGAGAAGGAAATACGGGTATATATGATATATGATCATATTTTATTTTACACTTATATGAACTCTTCAAGAATTTTTAAAAATGAGTTATATATTGAAATGTCACATGTGGTACTCAGAAATGAAGTACATTTCTCTGTCATCATACCAGTTGATACAATTGGGAAAACAGATGATTTTATTTTATGAAGTTGAAAATCTTTACTCAAAAGCTATTTAAAGAAAAATGTCCTTTTATGTAAAGTATGAGATGAGTAAGAATCACTGAAATTATTAGTTTAAAAGAAACTTATATCAATAATAAAGCTTTGTGCTGAGTAATAATGATAATACTACTAAAAATGATGATGATAATAATAATAATAATAATAATAATAATAATAATAATAATAATAGGAGGGGGAAGTACATAGACCATGATCTGGTTGTTTTCATTCCAGGGTTTGATTACTAAGTTTGCCTTAGTATAGGTAAATCAATTAATGCAGTCAATGTATAAACTTAAAGACAGAAATAACAAGGTTTTTTTAATGAAGGCTGAAAACCTTTGACAAAGTTCAACATCTCTTCCTTATAGAAGTTCTGAAAAATCTAGGGATACAAGAATCTAATCTCAACATAATAATGGCTATTAAAAAAAAACAAAAACAAAAAACACTACACCAGTATTATAGTGAACATAGAAAACTAAAGACATTTCTTCTAGAATCAGAAAAAGGCAAGTTTTTTCCTTCACCACTGTTAATACAGCACCTGAGGATCAGAGAGAGGAAATCCAGAAGAGAATAAGCAGAGTAAAAGTAGAAAGAAGAAGTTATTTGGAAATGCAATCCTTTTACTGGTTAGTTTTCTATTGTTATGACAAACACATTGACAAAAGTGACTTCAGGAAGAAAGGATTTCCTTGACTCACAGTTTGAGGTATAATCCATGCTGGAGAAGCCAAGGCACCGGTAGTTTGAAGCAGCAGGCACATTCATTGTATGCACAATTAGAAAGATAAGAGCAATGAATTCTAGGAGTCAGCTGATTTTCTAATTTTCATGACGTTCAGATCCAAAATCTAGGGAATGGTGACATTTATAGTGGGTGGGTCTTTCTTACTCAAACCAATCATGATGATCCCCTCCCACAGGCATCCAGATGCCCATCCATAGGCATGCCTAGACGTCCATCTTCCAATTGATACTAGATCTTAGCATGTTGACAGTTGACATTAACTATCAGTCTTGTTCTTAGAACAAAATGAGCCCAACCAGAAAACTCTCAGATCCGATAAATAGACAGTAGAGTATTAGGATATAAAATTCAGTATAAAGGTATCAGAAGTCTTCTGTCAACAAATAATAAACGGCATAAAGTACCTATACAGGTATTTCTCAATTAAGATTTCTTCTTCTCTTATGGCCCTACCTTATGTCAAGTTGACATTAAAAACTAGCCAGCACAATGACTCCTTGTCAATTTGACACACAAACACATCATTTATTAAGGAATTAGTTTTTCTTTATTATTTTTTCCTGATGTCATATAATATTAATATGACAATTAAAATATTCCAACTTTTAAAGTCTCACAGTTTTTATACATGTCAATATTTTAAAAGTCAAGTCTCCCTAACATATCTAGTCTCTTTAAAAATATCCAAAGTCTCCCTAAAATATCCAAGTCTCCCTAAAATTTTCTATAAAACTCCAAAGTCTCTCAATGGTGGCCTCTTTTAACATCAAAGTAAGTTGAATGCCCTCTTACTGCAAGAAGGAAGAACCAGGGCACAGTCACTATTAAATCAAAGCAAAGTCAAACTCCAACTGTGTGTTCAATGTCTGGGATTCACTCATGAGCTTCAGGGCTCCAAAGGCCTTGGGCAGTCGCAATTCTCTGGCTCTGTCATTCACAAGATATACAGCTTGTGTGCTAGGTGCTGGCTGGCTCTACTACGTGACAATTACTGTTCTTGGTGGTCATCTTATAGTACTGACATCTTCAAAATGCTGAGTTCTCTGTGGGCTGAACCTTTACCAAAAGCCTCTTCTGGGGTCTCTTCAGAGACTCTGACACTACCACAAGGTACAAATTCTCTCCATGACCCCTTCAATCTTGGGTCTTTCTATTGAACCTGACGCCACACCTTCACTAATGCCTTCTTCAAGCCTTTCTCTTCAGGGACTCCAGCTCTGCTGCATAGTAACAAGTCTCAGTTCCTCTCTATAATCCTTTCATACCTTCAAAATGGATGATTCTCATACATTATCAAGTTTGGCTACCAACATGAGATGCAGCCTCAGCCCCAATTGGGCCACATGTGTTGATTATGAAGAAATACTCCCTGATTTACAATCCTCAGTGTTACTGGCCTGTTCTTAAGCATCACTAATTTCTCAACTACAGCTAATCAGCATCAATTGTCCCAGAAAAGCAAAGGCTTCACTTGGTGATTCTTAATTAAAAAATCACATAAATGGCCTCAAGAGAATCTTTAAGAGATAACATTTCTCCTGAAACTTCACATGCCAGCTCTCCATCATTGGAATTGCTTTAAATATCTTTTAAACTTCTACAGAACAGCCCATTGAGTTCTCAGCACTCAATGGCCTTTCCAGCTGATAGTTTAAATGACACCATAATCTTGCCAAAAATATATGGTCATATCTGTCACATCCATGCCCCATGAACTGGTACCTTAGTTGGGGTTTCATTGATATAATAAAAAAAAAAACTATAACCAAAAGAAACTAAAGAAGGAAGCATTTATTCACCTGATAGCTTATAGTCAATCATTCATGGAAGTTAGGGCAGAAACCTAGAGACAGGAAATGCAGAGGCTCTGGGGGAGTGCTGTTTACTTTCTTACTCCCAATGGCTTGCTCATCCTGCTTTCTTGTCCCATAAAGGATCACCTGCTCATGGGTGACACTCCCCATGATGATCTGGTCATCCTACATCAACCATCCAACATGAAAATCCCCAACAGTTTGCCTATAGGTCAATCGTATAGAGACATTTTCTTGATTAAGATCCCTTCTTCCCAGGTGACCATAGCCTGTGTCAAATTGACATTACAAAAATCCAACACAAAAATGAAACAATCTCTCATGCTCATGAATTGGAAGAATTCATGCTGTGGAAAAGGCTATATTACGTGAAGTGATCTGTAGATTCAATTCCATCTCAATCAAAGTCTCAATTACATCTTTCATAGAAATAGGAAATAACTAAATTCATTTGGAAACCTAAAGACCAAATAATCTGGAACAAAAGTTAATGTTCCACCATATAATGATCACCATATCAGATCTCAAACTGTGCTCAGAACTACATTCAGAAAGCAGCATTGTGATGGCACAAAAGCAGACATGTATATCAATAGAATCAAAGATAGGCCTTAAAACTAAATGAATATAGTGATAGCCACATAGTTTTTTATTCCTTGGATGTTCTGTATATCATATCCACCTGCCGCTACCTCTTTCCAACTCTTTCTATTGCCCCTCACGACATAACCCTCCCAGATTCATGTACTTATTTATTTATTTTATTATTAAGTGTTACTTGAGTCTAACTAGTACTGCCTAGATGTGGTGTGGTCACTCACTAGTTCATAAGCAACTTAACAATAGCCTCATCCCCAAAGAAGAGTATCTCTCTCTTTCTCTCAGCAGTCATCAACAATACACATTTAAATTTTGACAAAGTTTCAAAAAAAATCATTATAAAAATGGCAACTCATTTAATAAATAGTATTGGAAAAACAGGATATCCACATGTTGAAGAATGAAACTCCATCTATACTTCTCACTCTGCACATACATACACAAATCATCTCAAAATGTATCAAAAAATTAAGGTAGAACTGGAAATATAGAAATCACTAGACTCAACTATAAAGAAAAAAAAACCTCTTCAATCTTCAACACACAGGTACAGGTAAGAACTTTCTGAAAGACTCTTCAATACCAGCATAAGACACAATTCCAAAGATAGACAATTAAGATTATGGGAAATTAAAAAGCATCTGCAAAACAAAGGAAATGGTAGATGAAGTCAACAGACAGCTTACCAAATGTGAAAATGTCCTTTGTCAACCATGTATCAGACAGTGGATTAATATCTAGATTATATAAAGAACTTCAACATTTTAAAAACTCGAAAAGCAAGTCATCTAATCAATTTATGAACTGATCATTATTTATTTTCAATAATGACCTGGATAGATATTCAAAAATTAAAAAAAAAAAGCCAACAGTTTGGGGAAAGTGTAGCTATCAGGGAATGGAAAATAAAACTACTAATTTCACTTCAGCCAAGTGATTATCATTTTAAAACCTGACAACAGACATTGATGAGGATGTGAGGAAAGAGAAACCCTCATTATACTTCAAAGGGATATAAACTGGTATGATCACTATGCCAATCAGTATGGAGGTTCCACAAAAATTAAAATTAGAATTGCCATATGATCCAACTATATGACTCAGACATATATCCAATAGACCCTAAGTCAATATACCACATAAATACCTGTACATCTATCATTGCTAAACTCTTCACACTAGCCAGGAAATGGGTACAGCCCTGGTGTCCTCCAATAGGATAATGGGTAAGTTATGCATTAGCTTACACTGTAAAAGCTGATTGTTTTGTCTCAATGCTAACCTTTTTCATGTTAAAAAAGTCAATAATATTGTTTTTCAATGGTATAGGTGTTAATATGATAAACTGATATATTAAATTTTTTGTTTTGGAATCATGTAAGTAATAAATGATCTACAAGATTTGATGTAGGATAAATGAAGCATATCCTTCAGAATCCTATACGTCGAGGTCTAGGGCCAAGAAGAGCTCAGTGGTATGTGCACATTTTTAAAAATAAAATACTTTGAAGGCTTTTCCTCTCCAATTCCCCTTTATTACAATTTTATTTCACTTTTTATAAACTTTTAACCTTTCAAATAAATAAACATCAAACACCAAAATTAACCAGATCCAAAATCTATACAACTTAATGAACTTATATACACTTAGAATTGGCTGATGCCAATTATTACAACTTTAATTTTCCAGGTGATGATAAAGTGGCCATAAACATATTTTGTATTTGGCTGAAGTGAGTGTTTGAGTTGGACTGAACTGTGTGACTAACATTTTTTTTTCATTGTACCAAGATTTTACAGCCTTTAGCTGTGTTACATTGTGACTGCTTTCCTGTCTGATGATTTAACTCAGAGCCACAGTTTATTTGCTCCCAGTTTGCAGTATTGAAATCTGTATATCCCTCCCTAGCTCCAGTGTTCTTTTCTGCCCTCACTCACTGCTGCCACACTGTGTACTCTGGTCTGTTTGAGGAGGATTCTCTCCTTTATGTTCCTTTGGCACAAATTGCCTCACTAAATGGTACCTGTTAAGGCTTACAAAAATTATTTTGATTCATCAATATGTTTATTTACATAATTTTATACACACAATACCTTGCTTGAACTAGAACCGTGGTAGTAGAATTGGAAGGTGATGCTCATGATTCCTGCCCCCTGGTGTGCAAGCCTGGCATAATCTCCTGTTGGCAGCGCCTACTGTATGACAACTGGCATTCCTGGGATTAGGTCACATCTCATAAGAATGGCAAAAAGATTTTTGCATAGGTAACTAAGTCCCTAGTAGGTTTGACACATGTTGAATTTGACTTTGAGTTAATGCAGTGAACTGGAAATTGTAGTTTAAGGCCTGCTATAGTAGTCTTGTTTACTTGATTTACTTCTGTAATTCTTTTTGGACTCCATAATTCTTAATCAGGTTTTCATATGACAGCCCATTTGTAATACGTTCTATGGAGAGGGAAAAAAAGAAATACCACATTCAGTCCTTGCACCATCAATCAAATTTCTACTCAGGTGTGTTTGGATGATGTCTAGAACTTTAGCAATAAAATATTACATAGTTTTCTGAACTGTGGTGTTCCTGGTAGATCCCTTTAACATATATTAAGATGCTGTGTTTTTCTCACTCTAAATTTTTTGTGCACGTTTTCAGTTCATAACATTTTTAAAGTCATAAGTTCACACCTTAGAAAATTATTTTCCTTGATATATGACTGTCCTAGTCACTTTTCCTGTTGTTATGATAAACCATGGACCAGAAGCCACTTGGAAATGAGAGAGTTTATTTCAGATTACAGACTATAGTCCACCATTGAGGAAGTCAGGGCAGGAACTCCAGGAAGGAACTAAAGCAGAACCAAGGATTCCCAATTTTCTGAGAAACTGTCATATTGATTTCCAAAGTGACTGAACAGGTTTGTACTCCCACCAGCAACGGAGGAGTTTTCCTCTTTCTCTACATCCTCTCCAGCATGAGCTGCCACCTATGTCTTTTTATCCTAGGCATTCTGACAGGTGTAAAATGGAATCTCAGTATCATTTTGATTTGCATTTTCCTGATGGCTAAGGATGACAAACATTTCTTTAAGTGTTTCTCTGCCATTGAAGATTCTTTTATTGAGAATTCTGTGTTTAGGTCTGTACTCCATTTTTTAATTGGATTATTTCTTTTTATTTTTTTGGTATCTAGTTTCTTGAGTTCTTTATATGTTTTAGAGATTAACCCTCTGTCAAATGTGGGATTAGTGAAGATCCTTTCCCATTCTGTAGGCTTCCTTTTTGTCCCATTGGCAATGTCCTTTGCCTTGCAGAAACATTTCAGTTTCATGAGGTCCTATTTATTAATTGTCAGTCTTAGTGTCTGTGTGACATTCTATTCAAGTGGTATTCTATTCAAGAAGATGTCTCCTGTGCCAATGTGTTCAAGACCCAGTGATACAACTTTTGGACATGTACTCAAAGGGTACTCAATCATCACAAGGATACCTGCTCAACTATGTTCATAGCAGCTTTATTTGTAATAGCCAGAACCTGGAAACAACCTAGATGCCCCTCAACCAATGAACAGATAACGAAGATGTGGTACATTTACACAATATTATCTCTTAGCTGTCAAAAACAATGACATCAGGAAATTTGAAGGCAAATGGATGGAACTAGAAAAAATCATCCTAAGTGAGGTAAACCAGATCCAGAAGGGCAAACATTACATGTACTCACTCATAAGTGGATATTAACTATAAAGTAAAGGATAACATGCTACAATCCACAGCCTCGGAGAGGCTAGGTAAGAAGGGCCCAAGAGGGGAAACACATGGATCTACATGGGAAGAGGAAATACATATCTCCTAGGTGATATGGGGATGGGTAGGCATAGGAACTTGAGGGACTGGGTTGGGGGTGGAGGGTGGAGGAGAGTGCTGAGAGAGATGACTAGAAAGGGGGGCTTTGGGGGGTTGGATAGAAGCCAGATACAAAGGAAACTCCCATGAGTCTACAAGGATGGCCTCAGCTAGGACTCCTGGCAGCAGTGGATGCATAGCCTGAACTGTCCATTCCGTGATCAGACTGGTGATGACCCAAGTTGTTACCAGAGAGTCTTCATACAGTGACTGATAGAGGCAGATTCAGAGACTCATGGTCAAACATTGGGCCAACATCTGGGAGTCCTGGGAGTCTGAAGAGAAACATATATGCAACGTAACAAAAATAACTTTAAATTTGTATCAATATACCAAAATGCTTGTCAATGCAAAATATCTGAGATTAATAGTTGTCTATTTATCCTATATTCCAATAGTTCCCTAAATGATAACAAACATCCATAACCCACCAAATAACCAACAACCATCCACCCCATCACTTGGGAGTGTCGGCATCATCTTTTCTAGACTGTTTCCTATTGTCCATGGATGAAGGCATCTTTAGGGATCCCTGAGAAGATTGAGATAATGCCCAAGTCCTAGGATGACCAGCTGTAACCTTCTCAGGAGATCTTCCCCAATTGAAACCTATCCATATTAATCCTGAAGGAATCCACACCCTGTGGAAACAAAAGCAAAGACTCTTCCCCAAAGCATTTTTTACTTCCATTTGACAAATACATTTTTTTTTGTCTTCCACTTTAAAGTAAATGTATTTTTAAAGTATCTAGGCTGCTTTATTTCATCAGTCCTTCTTTCAATCCCATGTCTCTTAGCAGCTGTCATTTGCTTATCAGCAACAAAAAATTCAAGGTCAATACAACAACGTATGGGATCCAGACTCCCTGTGTATTTCCCATCTCTACATGGCTTGTTCATATAGATATAGTTTTACTTCTCTCTTTAAATACTATTTATTTCTAAACTATTTCTTTCTTTCTATGACTGTCTATATCCTTTCTTAAGCCTCCATTTTTGAACATATTGAAACCTGTTTAGAGTTTGTTGTTTTGTTTTTTTTTTCCCCAATCTGGACTTCTTTTACTGCATATCTCTGCTCTTTTTTGACCACGTGAGCCTTTAAACTGCTAAGCCACAGCAGCTAGAATCTCTGCCATGTCTTTAGTGGCTGGCTCTGCCCATTTCTTGGATCTTTGAGAGCCAAGCTTAATGCTTGCAGGACTGGTCAGAGGTAGGTGACCAAGAACTGCACTCAGTCCCGAACTCTGGAATGCCAGTGACCTGCACGGTCGCAGGGGTTTTTCACTAAATTTTTTTCTATTTAGTGTGAAAAGGACTGTTTAAATGCTTTGCTCTATGGCAGAGTTTCCTAAAGGAGCCTTATCTATTTTTGTTTTGTTTTGTTTTGTTTTAGTTTTATCAGGTCCTATGTTGAGCCTCATGTTGGTATGCCAAAATTTAATTGTTTTTGTTGTTTTTGTTGTTGTTGTTGTTGTTGTTGTTGTTGTTGTTTTGTTTCATTTTTTTCTCTTTGGTGGTCTGTCACCCAGCTCCCAAATAAACACACAGAAACGTATTCTTACTGATGAATACCTGGCCTTAGCTTGTCTTGTTTCTAGCCAGCTTTTCTAATTTAAATTATCCCATTTCTCTTTAATTATGGTTTGCCTCTGGGCATTTTACCTTTCTTTATTCTATATGCTTTCTTCTCTTCTTACTCTACAGCTGGCTGTGTGGCTAGGTGGCTGTTCCCTGGTATGCTCCTCTCCTTACCCTTTCCTTGCTCCTTGCCCTTCTCTTTTTTCCTCTAGCCTGGCTTTCTCCTCCTATTTCTTCTCTCTGCCTGCCAGCCCCACTATTTCTCTTTCCTGCCTACCTATTGGATGTTCAGCTCTTTATTTGACCAATTAGGTGTTTTAGACAGGCAAAGTAACACAGATATACAGTTAAACAAATGCAACATAAAAGAATACAACACATCTTTGCATCATTAACAAATATCCCACAGCATAAATAAATGTAACACATCTTCAACTAATACTCTACAGTGAGGGAGCCTGAATGAGACTGA
Organism: Onychomys torridus; assembly: GCF_903995425.1. Lineage (NCBI taxonomy): Eukaryota > Metazoa > Chordata > Mammalia > Rodentia > Cricetidae > Onychomys > Onychomys torridus. The sequence goes on from NC_050451.1 coordinate 42,268,009, forward strand.
CCTTGGCCCTCTGTATATAGGAAATGGTTGTGTAGCTTGGTCTATTTGTGGGACTTTTGATAATGAGAGCAGGGGCTGTCCCCTGGTGCTTTGGCTAGCTCTCGTGCACCTGTTCCTCATGCTGGATTGCCTTGCCCAGAATAAATACAGGGGGAGGTTCCTGGCCTTATGGCAGCTTGATGGACCATGCTTTGCTGATGCCCAGGAAAATGCCCTTTCTGAGTGAATATAGAAGAGCACATTGAGGGGAAGGGTAGAGAGGAAGATGGGAGACAGAGAGGGAAGAGAGGAGGGAGGGAGGCTGTGGTCAGGATGTAAAATTTTTAAAGTAAGTATAACCAGTGAGAAATGTTGCTTTCTGGCTTCCTTCTTGTAGATGTTCACCTTGCTCTCTCATACAAGCTAGGACCAGGTAACTGCCCAATAGTGGAATTATCCACAAAGAGCTGGTCAGTTCCAGATCAATCGCTAATCAAGTAAGCACCTCTGGAGACATGCCCACAGGGTAGTCTGAAGGAAGAAAATACTTAATTGTGGTTCCCACATCTCAGGTGATTCTAATTTGTATCAAGTTGACAAAATCTACCATAGAATAGACCCCTTATCAACTTGACAGGCAAAGACATCACTATTAAAAACGACCTTTCCTTTCTTGTTATTTCTAAGAGCTCATATTAATATCATAATATAAAGCATAGTATAACTTTAAAAGCCCTATAGTCTTTAAAACATTTGAACACTTTAAAAGTTTTGTCTCTTTGAAATATTCAAATTCTATGGCAGATTCAAAAACAAGATACATATGTCATTTTTTTCCAAAAATGAAGAACCAAGGCACAAGTACAGTCAGATCAAAGCAAAACCCAACATTTTCCAGTGCATAGGCAAGCTCCACCCCATAACTGCTGCAGTCTTGGTGGTCATCCACAGTAGTCATGACATCTTCATCATGATGGGGTCTCCACTACAACTGATGCTTTATCATTACTAATAGCCTCTTACGGTATCTTCAGGGACTCTGGGCTTACCTCAAGGCAATAAACCTCAAATTTTCTATATTACTTTCTCAATCATTATGGTTTATTTTTCTCAAAGACATGTATTATTGATGAAATTTGGCTGCCTTCTTGAGATGTAGTGTTGGCCCCCTCTGGATCACATCTGTGTATAAACCCTGATGAAATACTTTATAGATATAGATTTCACCTTTATGATACTGGTTTCTTATTAATCACAGATAAGTTTTTTCAGACCCATCTAGCGAGCATAAACTGCCTCAGTAAAGCAAAAGTTTTGCCTCAGAGATGCTGGTCTCTTGTCAATCACAGCTGATTCTTCAGCCCTAAATGACCAGAAACTACAGATTCTTAATTCAAAATATCACACAAATATTCAAAATAGAATCTGTGGAGGACTGTCAAGCTTCCCTCTGAAACTTTACAAACAGGACATCCATTATCAGCATTCTTATCATCCAAACTTCCCCCAACATCTCATTAAGCATGGCCAAAAGCTCCAAACCTTTTATCTTTCATACACCAAACAGTCCATGGCATAAAACACCAAATGGTCACATCTATCAGAATGGGTACCAATTTCTGTTCTAGTGACTTTCCCTGTTGTTAAGATAAAACATTGACCAAAGTAACTCGGAAAACAAAAAGTTTATTTCATCTTACAGTCAGTCATTGAGGAAAGTCTGGGCAGGGAATCCAGGCAGAAATGGAAGAAGAATCATGACAGAAGGATGTGTATTGGCTGGCTTCCCATGGCTTTCTCAGCTTCCTATTTTATACAATCTAGGATGGCAAGGCTCACAGTGAGCTAGGCACTCCCATATTAATCATCAATCAAGATGCCCCACAGACGTGCCCACAGACCAGCCTGATGGAGGCAATTTTTGAATTGAAGTTTCCTCTTCCCAAGTGACTCTAGTTTGTGTCATGTTGACAAAACTAATCAGACAATGAGAATTACAGTAAAATTGTAAACTTCCTATTTTGTAAATTTTCCCCCTGGGGGACACTGTTTCTAAATAGGAAATGACTTTTTTATAGATTAAAAGAAAGATGCAAACCTACTTTCTCTACTACTAAAGCAAGAGTCCTGACTGAGCATATTTTAGACAGTGACAGAGGAAGACTCTTCGATGCCAGAGGAAGGCTGATTGCCAAGAATGGCTTTTCCTGCAATTCCTGTTGAGCTCCCTATGATGAAGGCATCTTGGTATCCTTAAGCTCAGAACAACCTCTGTACTCTTCTCTCAGTGTCCTGGTTTTATTTGTTTTCTGGAGATCTCCCAGCCAGGAGTGAGCTGCTTCCTGCTCACCATGGTGACCTTGCTGTGCATTCTGAAGCTCAGAATGCTTCTCTTAGTCTATCTGCACAGAAGGAACACTGTGCTGTTTCACTTTGAACAGAGACTCCTATTGCCTGAGTTCCCAGCACAGCACTGAAGCTGCAGGAGGATGCAGAGCTCAGGCAGTGCCCTAGCCTGATGGCTGCATCTGTGCATCTGCAGCAGCTGCTCTGTAGCTAAGGGGCATCTCCTCATCCCTCAGGATCCTTTCATACATGTGCAACAGCCTCACCTGTGTCTCCAGAGCCTCCTGAAGCTCACACCAGGACATTATCCAGTCTCAGGCATAGTGGGCTTTCAGACTGAGTGCAGGAAGGATGGAAACTCCTTCCACCTGAGGATCCCCTGACAGCGGAACTGATGGAGCTGGGTGCTCCTCTGTCCTAAGTAACAAGGGCAGAGCTGGACACAAACCACCTTAGACTTGCTGAGAAAAAGACCAGGGTCCCAGTTTCAGGCACTCTCAGGGATTTGACATGTTCTGTAAAACTTTAAAATCCTTTCTCTATTGTTACTAATGCATGCACGGTGCATTGTTCCCTACAGTCACCATGTGCTCTAGCACACCAGAGCTGCTGCCCCTGTCACTCTGTTATTTAGGGACTTTGATTTGTTTTTTCCACTCCACCTTCTCCTTATGGTTCCTTTAAAAAGGTTTACCGCAAACCTTATTTGTATCAGCAGTGTCCAAATGCAAATATTTTTATATATTCCAAGAAAAGGAGATCATTAAATGTATATTACATAATAATTAGTTCCGGGTGGTGGTGGCGCACACCTTTAATCCCAGCACTTGGGAGGCAGAGGCAGGCGGATCTCTGTGAGTTTGAGGCCAGCCTGGTCTCCAAAGCAAGTTCTAGGAAAGGCACAAAGAGAAACCCTGTCTAAAACAAACAAACAAACAAACAAACAAATAAATAAATAAATAAATAAATATTGTTACTCTGAATGGTTGGAACATCTTTAAATTAACTCATAGATCAGTAAAGATATTATAGTCAGAGAAGGCATCTATTTTCTGGATATAATATTTAGCTATTCTTTCTATATCTTTCTTCAGGCTCTTGTTGATACAGTTGTGAAACATTTTCTTCTTAGGCGGAACTGGTCCCTTCCTCCTCAAAGGTCTCTCATATGTCTTACAACCCCAATGTAATCAAAAAAGGCCCAGCTCTTCCCCACTACATTCCACCCAGCCTCTCAGGCAGGTCTGGTTTGGGAGGAGCTTCAGGCTCAGAAGGCTAGGAGGGAACTCTGCAGTGTCTGCCCTGGCAGGGTTCCTGGGTGGAGCTGACTGGTTGCAGGAGGAGGGACAGTCAACAGCCATTCTGACACCACAGCCCAGGGCTTGGTTCCTTGCTTCTGACTCCAGCAGCCAGACAAGCACCATGAAGAGGCTGCTGTGCTCTCTGCTGGGGCTGCTGTGCACCCAGGTTTGCTGTGAGTCTGGCTGTCCACATTCAGGGACAGAGAGGATTCTGTCAGCACATGGAGGGGAGGGGAAGCAGCTCAGGAGTCCTGCAGAGCTCCCACCTTCTCAGAGGACATGGGGGTGTGTTCAGGGTTCTGTGGATGTTCAGTGACCTCATCTGTGTCTCTTTCTGTGTTTCTAACCAGGGGTGAAAGGTCAACAAGTGAAGCAGAGTCCTGTGTCCTTGGTCCTGCAGGAGGGAGAGCATGCAGAGCTGCAGTGCAACTTTTCTGCCACTTTATACCAAATGCAGTGGTTTCACCAGAGTCCTGGGGGACATCTGCAGAGCCTGTTTTCCAATCCTTCTGGAACACAGCAGAGTGGAAGACTGACGTCCACGACAGTTACTAAGGAACGTCACAGCTCTTTGTACATTTCCTCCTCCCAGACCACAGACTCAGGCACTTATTTCTGTGCTATGGATCCACAGTGCTCCCCACACACCTGCAGCCAGTACACAAACCTTCAGCTGGGTGGGTGTGGCCCAACCAGTCACAAGACACCATCTGTCTAGTTTAATGCCCCTCTTATCTTTTTTATCTTCGTTTCTAAATAAATACTCCCTTCTGAAGCAGAAATGTTCAACTTAGAACTAACAGAGAAGCTGATGAGAGTACTGAATCAACATGATCATTTAAGCCACAGTTTGCTAAAGTTGCAAAGGGAAAGAAAGGCAAAGGCAGTCATCCACACAAAACTGCTGTGGACTGTGATGCAGCTTAGTTGTGTCTCAAGTACATTCAGTCCTGACCGCAGTGTGCTGTACAATATCTTGTTTGTGTGCTGACAAATAAAGCTTGCTTGGAGATCAGAGGGCAGAGCTAGCCACTAGTTAACCATCAGGGCCAGGCAGTGGTAGCACACATCTTTAATCCCTGTACTTGGGAGGAAGAAGCAGGAAGATCAGGAGTTCAAGGTCACCCTGGACTACAAGAGATTGAACCAGTCTAAATTAGAAACAGAGCCACTCGGTGGAGACTCAAACTTTTAATCCCAGTACTAGGGAGGTAGAGACAGTAATATAAAACGGATAAAGACAGGATCTCAGCCCCATTCTGTCTGAGGATTCATAGAGGTAAGAATTCTCTGGTGGCTGACTGTTCTGCTTCTCTGATCTTTCAGCTTTCACCATCAATATCTGACTCCGGGTTTTTATTATTAAAATCATGCTTCAACAGTGGGCCACAGCAAGGGCAGACACATGCATCTGACCTATTGATGCAGTATGAAAACATCCCCAAATGTTCCTATGCTATTAAACAGATGTGAGCAGCCCTTACGGTATATTTTTCCCTCACCTGCCTAAGTCCTGTTCATATCCGTGGAGTTCCCCTGAACTAGGAACGTGCCATGTTCTAAAGAGTGGTCTCTGCATGTTTAAAAACATGTTCTTGACTGGATGGATATCTGTGAGTTCTCCTTGCTTTATAATGTTGTTATAGTTTATTTTCTTTTTGTTCTTCTTTTCAGTGTTCTTATTTATTATTAGCAGTAAGTTACTGGAGTCTCCAACTGTTATTGTTAAATGATCTCTTTCTACTGAAGCTCAGTCAGTTTTTGCTTTATGTATTTGAAAGATTGTTATTAGGTAAATATATAAGTGTTGTATTTTTCTAATGCATAACATTTATTTTATTTATTTTGTAATCAACCCAGGAAATCACTCTGCCACTGATCTATGTCCCTAGCTTTGAGACTGATTATTTAGCTGCCTTCCTGTGACCATTTCCATATACCCCACTTAGGTAGGAATGTCCAGCCCATGCTATTAGCTTCATTTTCCTGACCAAGCAACCATAACTTCCATCCCTAGCTGAAGTACCTAGACTCCTCCCAACTGAACTACATCCACCCTGCCAACCTCACCCATCCATCTATATACCCTTAGTTTCTCCATTAGTCAGACACCAGATTTGCAGCACTATCCAACCCATCCCTGCAACCCAAGGACTACCCCTCTCTAGGGAGATGCACTAGACCATCAACTTCACACACACACCCACTATCTGCTAAGGTACACATGATGTCTAACCCACCTGCCTTCCTGCACATCTTTCGGCATACCCCCTTTCAGGTAGAGACTTCCAGTTCTCTCAAACAAACACATCCAGATGCACTGAGCACCCTTGACCCCATCCTTAACCTGGAAGACTAGACTCACCACCAGACTCAACTCTGTCTACCTACACTAACACTACCCATCCTCACTGTTCATAACCCTTCTCAAGACAGACACCAGACTCATTATATCAACTCTACTAGTCCCTGAAGCCAAAAAACTGTCCCTCTCCACAAAGGAATACTAGACCCACTCTTTCAGACTCACCTGAGGATCCTGTGTCTCATATCTGCCCCCCCCCACTTTTTCACCCTCTTTTTATGTGGGGAAAACCAAGTTCACCATTATTCATTACCTCAGGAATCACCAATTCCACCAACACCCATTACCTGTGGGAAATCCTGAGCACCTCTTCCAAACTCCAAAAGTCTAATTGTGAGACTCCTCTAACTCTACAGAAGGTCTGCCCCTGCATTTAGAAACCTTGTTTAGCTTGAGCTGAGTTGGAACTTTAACCCCTTTGAACATCAACACTGATTTTCCCAAAGACTGAGTCCTGAACCCCATATACCTAGCTAGTCAACTATCTAACAAGTTAGAATAATAGGAGATACAGCTTCAAACACCAGTTTAACAAAATAGATATTACCATACCAAGACACAGTAGCAATGACCCAACTCCAGATACCGAGGTCCCATTGCAAATACACAAACATGAATAACCAAAATAATGAGGCTCGACCAAAAATTATGGCACTACCATAACTAATGCCCCCCCCAAGAAAAGTGACTTAGATGGTATACAAGACAATGATTTCAAAATATCAACAACAAACATTATCAAAGAACTCAAAAGGATATGGATAAATGCTGGAATAAAGACTCAAAACATGAACCATTGGATGAAATAATGAAAATAATTCATAGTATGAAAACAGAATTTAATAAATAAAATTTCTGAAAAAAATCCAAAATTAAATAAAACTTGAAATCAAAGTTCAGGAATTAAAAAAATATTCAGAGGAAAGCTTCACATATAGAGTGGGTCAAGTGAAAGTGAATACCAAGTCTTGAAACTAAGGTAAAGGAATTGGATTGCTCAGAAAGAAATGTCAAATCAAGAACAGGAGAAGGAGAAATGAGGAGGAGGAGAAAATGAGGAGAAGGAGAAAGTGAGGAGGAGGAGACCCATATAGAAACTCTGAACTAGTATTTTAAAATGTATAAATAATGGGTATAGAAGGAAAAGAGACTCAGATCAAAGGCACAGAAAATATTTTCAACAAAATTGTAAATTCACACTTCCTTAGCCTAAGGGAAAAGATGCCTATCAAGATCCAAGAAGCATACAGAACATCAAATAGAACCAGAAAAGTAATCCACATGTCATATAATTATCAAAACTTAGATTTACAAAACAAAGAAAATAATATTGAAAGAAGCAAGAGAGAAAGATCAAGTCACATACAAAAGCAAGCCTGTCATAATAACAGCATATTTTTCAATAGAGACCATGAAACCCAGAAGGCATGGGGCAAATGCTCTACAAGTTTTGAAAGACCACAGATGCCAGCCAAGATAGTACCCAGCAAAACTATCAGCCATAATTGAAGGAAAAAGGGAAAAAAAATCTATGCTAAAAACAGTCTTAAATAATATATAACAAATAAGCAAGCTCAACGGAAGATGCTGGAGATAATATTTAAGTCTGAAGAGATGATTAAACAGGCTCAAGAAGGCATTAAAAAAAAGTTTCAGCAACTGAATCAAAAGAGGTCTAATAGAAAATCACTAAAGCAATAAAATGACAGTAACTAAGACACGTTTTCAATAATAACCTTTAATATAATGATCTCAATGAAAAGAAACAGACTAATAGATTGGATCAGAAAGCAAGATCCAACTTTTTCCTGCTTCCAAGAAATACACCTTAGGACTGATGGATACCACCTTAGGACGAAAAAGGTCTTATAAGCAAATGAATCAAGGTACATGGATGTGTAGCTATTCTAATATCTGGCAGGACTGACTTCAAAGAACAACAATCAGAGGATGTAAGGAGGGACATTTTTAATATATTAAAGGAAAAATCCCAACAACAGGGTGATTTATATGCACCAAACACAGGATCACTCATTCCATAAAAGAAGCAGCAACAACTTCAAACCACAGATCAACTCCAGTACAGGGATGGTGGGTAATTTTAATGCCTCACTCACACAAATAGACAGATGATCTGGAAAAATAACTAAGCAGACAAACTGTAAGCAGGAAGAGATAATCAAAATCACTTCTGAAATTAATGAAATAGGAATGTAAAGAAACTGCGAAAATAATCAAGAGTACCACTTTGAAAAGTTGAGCATTATTGACAAAACTTCAGCCAAGGTGTCATGGTGGATGGTCTTTTTGATGTGTTCTTGGATTTTGTTTGCAAGAATTTTATTGAGTCTTTTTGCATCAGTGTTCATGAGGAAAACTGGTCTATAATTCTTTGTCTTTGTTGAAGCTTTGTGTGGCTTGGGTATCAGGTTGACTGTACCCTCATAAAATGAATTTGGTAATGTTCCTTCTGTTTCTATTTTGTGGACTAATTTGAGGAGTATTGGAGTATTGGTATTACCTTTGAAAATGAAAGTCTGGTAGAAATCTGTGCTAAAACCATCTGGCCCTGGGTTTTTTTTTTTTTTTTTTTTTTTGGTTGGGAGACTTTTCATGACTATTTCTATTACTTTAGGGATTATATTACCTTAGGGGTTAAAGGTCTATTTAAGTTGTTTATCTGATGTTGATTTAACTTTGGTAAGTGGTATCTATCAAGAAAATTGTCCATTTCTTTTAGATTTTCCAATTTTGTGGAGTACAGGTTTTTGAAGTGTGACCTACTGATTGTTTTGATTTCTCAGTGTCCATTGTTATTTACCCCTTTTCCTTTCTGAATTTGTTGTTTTGGATATTCTCTCTGTGTCTTTCAGTTAGTTTAAATAAAAGTTTGTCTATCTTGTTGACTTTCTCAAAGAACCAACTCTTTGTTTCATTGATTGTTTGTATTGTTCTCTTGGTTTCTATTTTATTGATTTCAGCCCTCAGTTTGATTATTTCTTACTGTCTTGGGTATGCTTGCTTCTTTTTGCTCTAGAGATTTCTGATGTGCTATCAAGTTACTAGTATATGAGACTGCTCCAATTTCTTTTTTTCACTTTCTTTTTATTTATTCTTTGTGTCTTTCTCTATTCTTGTTCCATTTTGCTGACTTTTTCCACTTTGCTGCTGACTTTTCTCTCCATGTCCTGGATTCAGCTCATCTACTCTTTCAGGTCATTGGCCTTTTTTTTTTTTTTTTCTTTTACCAAAAATGTTTCAAAATTACACTGGTGCAATACTGTTACAAATATCATGGGAGCAACCAACCACTTTCCAGTTGGATCTAAATCCTGCTTCACAGGGTGAAATCTGTACCTGGCACTATTGTTCAGCCAAGACAATAGTGGCTAGACAGATCAGAGTACTAGGGAAGACCTTGCTATTATTGTACCATTACATGAACATAGTATTAAACCAACTCCTAGTGACATCATTAAACCCACAATTTAATGCATGTCTCAGCCCACATCAGAGAAGGTTCTGTTAGCAGTAGATGTCAATTAACACAGAAATGCACAACTAAATGGTCAAGGTGCAGAGAATAAGTGACTATGGGGTGCTCAGCTGTAAATGGGATATCTTTATCATATTCCATGCTCTCAAGGTTCAGAAGTCGTTGAGGAAGAGGATGCAGAATGACTGCCAGAGCCAAGACAATAGATGAATACAGGGAAATGGTGTCATCTGTTTTGGAGGCCATGGGAGTTACAGCAAGTAACAAGTGGTGTTCAGATGCTAACCCACCAGAGGAATGATTCTCTGATGGAGGAGAATCCCACCCAAGCATGGCCTGTGGGAACATTGACTCTAGAAGCTATTGCTCCTATCTGTAATTTCAATTGTGCAAAAGCAGCTTTGGTGTCTCCCCAGTACTTGCATTGTAATGTGTAAACTTATGGGATGGGTATATGTAATCTCATGATTGCATCTCAGTCTTATGGGCACATGTATGCATGGATGGCCAGGAAGATGACTTCTCACTAAACTGTATAGTTTTGATATATAGAAAATATACTAGGATATGCTTCATAATTAGATCTATTGTCCCTTGAGAACTGTAAGACACTTAAAACCCTGCTTTGTTCCTTTTACTCGGACTAACACAAGAAAATAACAATTTCTCCTCAGTCAAAGACAAACTGCACACAATTAGTTCATTTTTACCTTGGAATAAGTTCAAATTAGACTAAATATCTCTGTTTATGGATCATAAGTATAAAACTTTGCAGCCATGCACAAGGTCAGAGTCACAGATGCCTAACCAAGATTACTAACACAAAGCAGCCTAAAATATCATGCCAACTCCAAGTCTAGCTGATAAAAGAAGTATGTCTTGAAGCTTATCTCACCAGGCACTGGGCTCTGATGAGTCTTACTCCTGAAACCTTGAAACTTTGTGTTGCCATGGTAAATGGTTCTGCCCTTATCGCTTACCCAAGGAAGGTGCTTTTGACCAATGAGATGTAACTCTTAGAATTGCTTCAAGCCTCTTGAAAAAATAAAAAGGTATATTTAAGTTAGATGAACAAGAAGCTAGGGAGAACTGGAGTAGAGAATTGCAATAGAGAATTATAAAAGGATTTAGAACTACAGAACTGAAACTAAAGAATTAGAGCTAAGAAATTATAGACAATCAGGACAAGAGGATTAGAATTAAAGAAGAATAAAAAAATGACTCTCAGATACTGTGTGAAGTTGTTCTAGAAATTTTTCAATCCTAGATTCTGAGAAACATTCTCTGAAGATACCCTGGGTAGTGTCTCTGAGGGTTGGACCTCCAGGCTACTAACCCTCTGGACATAGGGCTGGAACATGAATCTTAAAAGGTCTTATGAATGGAAAAAAAAAACCGGCCCCAGATATTGGGGTGAAAGCTGAAAGATCAGAGAAACAGAACAAGCCACAGCCAACCTCACTTTGCCAACTCCTCAGATGATCCTGTTTCCTCATACTGAAAGCCTCTGAGTCTTCACCTGAATGGATCTCAGTTGAACTACTTAAAAGCTTCTAGTTCCTTGTCCTCATGCCTTATATACCCTTCTGCTTCCTGCCATCACTTCCTGGGATTAAAAGCATGTGCCACCACTGTCTGGCCTCTATGTCTAACTTAGTGAATGGCTCTTTCTCTGATCCCCGGATAAGTTTTATATTTGTTAGAGTACAAATAAAATATTACCACAATAGGACAGCTGTACATATGAACTCACATCAATTATGACAGCATGTACATACACTATGCAAGCTTAAACCAAATAATATCCCAACATAGAGAGGAAAAAGAAGAGGTGGGAACAAAGGCCCACCTGTAACCAAGGAGCTGTTGACAAGGAGGGTCAGTTTTAAGTGTAGATGCCCTGCAAAATTGACCACACTTCAGTGGAAAGCCACACGTCTGAGAATATTGGGAAGCACAAATTGGACTTGATGGGTTAAAAAAAAAAGTACCTAAACTTGGATGGTTGGATGAATGAATAGGAAAAAGGTATGGATCTGGGAGGAGTTCAGGAGGTGAATATGATCAAATACTTTGTAAGAAATTCTCAAAGAACTAATAAAAAATTCAAAAAGATAAGGCTGAAGAGATGGCTCAGTGGTTAAGAGCAATGACTGTTCTTCCAGAGGACTGGCTTCAATTCCCAGCACCCACATGGCAGCTCACAACTGTCTGTAACTCCAGTTCTAGGGAACCTGACACCCATGGAAAAACACCAATACACATAAAATGAAATCTCAAAGAATTATTAATCTTAAATTATATTGTTCAGTATCTTAGCATTTAGTAGTTGAGTTGCAGTGTTTTGAAAGATTGATATCACCTTTCCTCATAATGTTTCCTGTGACTGTCTGTTATGATTTGTGTTGTCTGTTGGTTTAGATGTTTCTTCCAGTTCTTACTGATCATCCTGTTCTTAAATGCTCAAGCCCTGTACCACTCTGTGGGGAGAAAGCAAACAGTTATGGCAGCAACATCAAACCATGAAAGACAGAAATGATAAGATGGGATTTCTCCCTACCACTGAGCAGTCCACTGCAGGAGTCACTACCTCACCAATACTCACAAAACTCACTCAAGGCCTAGCATTGCTGTGGGCTTATCCTGAGGGTAAACATGCCTAGATGCATTTTGCCTGGCTTACCTTTTGAAAGCTATTTCTCATTTGGCCCTAAAATTCCAACTAGATGTTCTCATGGTTGGTACTATGTTAGGCTGACTTCTCTATGACGTGTCTGTCTCTGTTTTTGTTTTTGTTTTTTATCTCTATCTTTTCAGGTATCCTTTTCACTTCCTTTGTGGATTTCTGACACTTTTGTTTTTATGTGAGATGAAGCTCATTTTCCTCTATTCTGGTATTCCTTCATTAGCTCACACAAAAGCATCCTCCCTTCAGTCTATGCGTTTAACTATAAGTTGTTAGTTCATAGATTTCTAAAAGAAAAAAATTCTTGGAGGTTTTGTGATATTCCATTAAATTTGTAGTAAACTTCTGAGAGAAACTGAATCTACTGAATCTTCTAATTAATTATTGTGAGTTAGTGTTCCATTTTTTGATCAGCCCTTAACTTTAGTCAGCACTGCTTTGAAATCCTCTAGGAATAGGTTTGAGAGTCTTTGACAAAACAAACAAACAACCAGGAGAAAGTACTCAAAATACATGATCAGATTGGTGACTGACATAATTGTCATCATAGAACCTTCATCCAGTAACTGATGGAAGCAGATGTACAGCTAAGCAATGGGCCAAGCTCCTGGAGTCCAGCTGAAGAGAGGGAGGATGGATTGTATAAACAAAGGTGGGGGGAACCTGCTTGGGATCGAACTAGGCCTTCTTAATGTGAGTAACAGTTATGTGGCTTGATCTATTTGTGGGGCCCCTGGCAGTGGGACCAGGACTTATCCTGGGTGCATGAAGTGGGTATTTTTGGAGCTCATTCCCTATGATGGAATACCTTGCTCAGCTTTGATGTGGGATGAGGGGCTTGGTCCTGCCTCAACTTGGTATGCCAGACTTTGTTGACTCCCCAAGAGAGGTCTTACCCTGTCTGAGGAGTGGAGGGGGTGTGGGGGCAAGTGGGGGGAGCAGAAGAGGGAGGGAACTGTGGTTGGTATGTAAAATGAAAAAAGTTTAAATAAAAAACTTAAAAAAAGGAACTTTAAACAGACATATGTAAAAGTATCTATTGGATAATGGAGAAAGAAGAACCCAATTTGAAAACAGAAAAAAATGTTTTAGCAGACTCTGAAAAAGAATGAGTGTGGCTTACTAATAACCACATGGAAAGGTACTCTACATCAAGGGTCAAGATATATTATATTATTCAAGTCAAATCCAGCCATTTTTCTATTATGTTGACTTTCTGTAAAATGATGACTGCAGTAAGTACTGGGAAGAAGGTCAAACAATTAACCAATTTAAAGTCTACAGAAGGCCACATTCTTGTCTGTATGGCTCAACTTTAATGAAAGTAGAAGGACTGTCTAAGCAGAAATGCAGCCTGTGGGCCCACTGTGTGCTGGAAAAGACCTCACATCAGGTATGGTATGAATGTTACACTGTGGAAGCATTGTTCTTCCCAGGTGTGTTCAGTAGTCTAAGCAAGACTTCAGATCCCCTAAGTACAGGATAAAGTGTGCTGTAGCTGCCCTCAACATGGACAAAATTTTTCTTTTTATTTTTAATTAAGAAATTGTTTGTTCATTCCACATACCAACCATAGATTCCCCCCTCCTCCCTCCTCCTGCTCCTTCCCCCCAGCTTTCCTCCTCCCACAGCCCACTCTCCATCCCCTCCTCCAAAAAGATATGGCCTCCCATGGGGAGTCAGCAAAGCCTAGCACATTCAGCTGAGGCAGGTCCAAGCCCCTCACCCCGCATCAAGGCTGTGCAAGGTGTCCCACCATAGGCAATGGGCTCCAAAAAGCCAGTTTATGAACCAGAGATAGATACTATTTCCCAATGTCAGGGGTCCCTCAAGCAGACCAAGCTACACAACTGTCTTGCCCATGCAGAGGGCCCAGTTCAGTCCTATGCAGACTGCACAGCTGTCGGTCCAAAGTTCATGAGGTGCCAGAGGAAGACTCACCAATATGGGTTTCTACACAGAATCCTTTAGGAAACTGTTGAGTGAAGACATTTGGCCACAGAGGGGCAGAGCTGCATCAGGGGAGATGAAGTTTGTTTCTTCTAAGTACTCACCAATGAGCCGGAGATTTTGTACTCATCAGGTTGCATTTATGTATTTATTTGCACATATATATATATAATTATAATTTTTAAAAGAATCTATGAATTTGGGGAGTGAAGAAGGGCAGGAATAGAGTAGAAACTGGAGGAAGGAGAGGGAAGAGATAAGTTATATAAATACATTTTAATTCTTAAAACTGCATAAGACAAATTATCTCCTAACTTGCTTAAATGTATTTAGAGAACAACAAATACATATATCTATCTAGCATTTTCTTATATTGTACGTGTTTATCCTGGACCCAGGGTATTGACAAATAGGATTTTGCAAGTGAACCTATGAAGATACATGCTATCCTTCAAGGCTGGGACCACGTTACCTTCTCTAATGTACATTTCTAAGGTTGTCATACACACTTGGTCCGATCTCCAGCCACATTGATATAACCTATGCCAGTAATTATGTATGTGTTCTTTCCACTAGAACACCTACTCATAATCTGAAGCCAGCTCAATCTTCTCCTCCATCAGAATCTTCTCTGACTGGATCAAAAAGCAGTGTCCACACCCTTTCCTTCATTGTCTTGTCTAGACACAGAAGTGTCTTTGGTAGGCTTCAGTTTTCTCGTCTTGAGTGCTGAGACTATGTTGAAGATTGGAACTGTGCCTGTCAAGAAAGACATCTGAGCACTCCCATACAGTAGACACTCAGCAAATACAAAGCACTTCTTCCTCATCTTCAACTAAAATTGCTTTTGTCTTCAGAGCACCTTTACTTTTTTTCTTATTTTTCTAGTTTTCACACATGGGAACAAATATATGATATTTTTCTTTATGTGTCTATTTTGATTAATATCATAACCTTCAGTTCTACCCATTTCTCTACAAATGACAAGATTTCATTCTTACACATGGCTGAACATACTCTCCTGTTTCATATGCAATATCTTCATTTGTCTGGTGGCAGATTTCTACATCTTGGCTATCATGGTCTTGCTGTGGACCTAGTGTATAGTAGTTTCTTATAAGCAAGCATATGGAGGTATCTCTCTAGCTTGATGACTTCAGTTAGTTGGATAAATACCCACAACTAGAATAGCTGAATCACTGGCAATCCTTCCATTCTTTGTTTTTATCTTTCTTTAGAAATCTTTTACTTAAACTTTCTTATAAAACATATTTTGATCATATTTCAGCTCCCCAGCTCCTCTCCCACCCCCTACCTACCCAACTTCATGATTTCTCTTTCTTCCACCCTCTCCAATAAAAAACAAAAACAAAAGGCAAAAACCTAATAAGAGGAAAATATTCTTAAAAATTAAACAAAGGGCCCATTTTGTGTGGAGTTCAGGGCCTGGGACCTGCCATGGAGTGTGGTTGGATATACCTAGTGACCCTCCATTGGGGAAAAATGATTTTCCCTTTCCTAGCAGGTATCAACTAAAATAGCCTTTCTGTTGGGGATGAGAACACATATTCACTCCCCCTTCTCAGTGCTTGGATTTTTTTCGGTTTTAAACCTTTGCAGGTTTTGTGCATTCTGCCACCATCTCTGTGAGTTCATATATGCATCAGACTAGTTGTGTCTGGAAGACACTGTTCCTTGGAGTCATTCACCACCTCTGGCTCTTACAATCTTTCCAGCCCTCTTCTAAATAGATCCCTGAACTTTGAAGGGAGTACGTTGATGGAAACATCCCATTTGTGGCTGAATGCCCAAAGTCTCATGCTCTATGCACACTGTCCAGTGGGCGTCTATGTTAATTCCCATCTTCTGCAAGAAGAACTGTCTTTGACAAGGATTGAACACAACATTGATCCACGAATAAAGCATGTCTATACTGCTATTCTTGGTGGCTATAGCAACATGCTACAGCATGTTATTACCATTGTGTAGTGAATGGTTCCTTATAAGGAAGGAATTTCTAATTTTCAATGACTGTATTTTCAGTGAAACTAAAGTTGAAAAAAAGTGGGGATGTGCTTCCTATGTCAGCTTTAGTCAAAGTGTTTGTGAAGGGTGGAGCCTGTTGAAAGAACTGAGGTGTCTGTGAAGTTGGAGTCAGTGTACTGTGGGGAGATAAAAGGACACCTGAATTCTCACTGAGCTTCAGCTCTAAGAGGAATGGACAAGATTCTGAAAGCATCATTTTTAGTCCTGGCCCTTCACCTAGCCTGTGAGTCATAGAAGAGATACCCCAGGTTATGGGATTAATGTGGAGACATGAGGGAACTGGGGCACCAGACAAAACCATGAATGTTGAAACCACAAGAAGGTAGTTCATATCTTGGAACCTAATGGCATTTGTTATTTCTCTACACAGGGGTGAGTGGCCAGCAGCAAGAGAGGCGTGACCAGCAGCAGGTGAGACAAAGTCCCCAATCTCTGACAGTCTGGGAAGGAGGGAATTCAGTTCTGAACTGCACTTATGAGAACAGTGCATTTGACTACTTCCCATGGTACCGGCAATTCCCCGGTAAAGGCCTTGAATTCCTGATAACGATAAATTTAGTGACAAATAAAAAGGAAGATGGAAGATTCACAGTCTTCTTCAGTAAAAGCACGAAAGAGCTCTCCCTGCACATCACAGATTCTCAGCCTGGAGACTCAGCCACCTACTTCTGTGCAGCAAGAGCACAGTGCTCTCCAGGCACCTGCAGCCCACACCCAAACCTGCAGCTGAGGCGCTAGCAAAACCCTGCTGTGGGGCAGAGCCTGGCAGAGGTGCAGAGGGGTTTTCATTTGCAGGAGCAGGTGACAAGTGACACAGTGAATGTAAGAATTAAACTCATTCAGGCCAGAGACAGACCAAAGTGAAGTCATGACTTGCTTTTCTCCAGTCTCCCTTTCCTCCTCAGGCATCACTGGAGTTTTAGATCTATTTCCTTAGTGGTTATGCAAAGAGTTCTCTGTGTGGTTGATTTGTACCAAATGGGAATTATAACATCCCCATCTCCCTACACTCTTGTCAACAGTGTTGTTAATGTGTGGTTATTACAGCCCAATGTCAGTACACTTTGACTGTGGCTTCTGTGATAGGAAATCACATAGAATTGTCTTTTACCTTAATATCCTATGATGACAAGGCAAGTGATGATTTGCATGACCACTTCTACTTCCTCTTGTTTTGAATCTTCTATTCCTGTCTACATTCAAGAAATTCAAGTGTATAAACCACGAGACACTCAAGGGATGCACGTGTGTTTACAATAGATAAATAACATCAGTGAGGGAGGAATAAAATTTACTCGCATAACAAAAATATATAGCTGTCATCAAAGAAGTAGTTTCACGTGTGGTTGTTGTAGTTGAATCAAAACATAGAATGTTGAGTATAAAAAGCGAATGTCAGAATGAGACATACTTCATGACACTACTTATAAGAAATCTCAAAAATACAAATGAAATATTGTATATTGATATTTTCAAATTCTTTCAGTATTATTGTTTTTGTTGGTGTTGGTGTTGTTAATGTGTGTGTGTGTGTGTGTGTGTGTGTGTGTGTGTGTGTGTGTGTTTACATGCCACAGAGCACCTGTGGAGGACAAAGGACAGCTTTATAAAGTCAGTTCTCCCCTTTCTCCATTACCTGAGTTCCTAGGATTGAACTCAGGTCACCAGGCTTCCAGGGCAAGTGCTTTACACACTGACCCACCTCACCAGGTTTATATATTGTTTTCTAATGTGTACCTACAAGAAATATTACAAGTGCCCTGTATAGAAACTTCTCAATAATGATTTCTCTTTGGACACAAAGAAGAAAAGAGTTACTACTTTCTGTATATTGCAAAAAGAAAGAAAGAAACAAACAAACAAACAAACAAACAAACAAAGAGAGAGAGAAAGAGAGAAAAGAAGGAAGGAAGGAAGGAAGGAGGGAGGGAGGGAGGGAGAGAGGGAGGGAGGGAGGAAGGAAGGAAGGAAGGAAGGAAAGAAAAGAAAAGATAAAGAAAGAAAAGAAAAGAAAATGAGAGAAGAGAGGGGTCTTCAGAAAGCAGACTAATTCATTAGCTGCCAAGTCTAATTGCTAAGTGCAAAGGTATCATGTATAATGTTCTGTATTTGAAATGTGAAAATTATGTAATACATTTTAAAGTGTTTTTAAACAGTATTTTTAAAACTGTGTGTGTGTATGCATGTGTGCATGCACATGCAAGTTAACAAATGCTTAACCTCTTTGTGGAATTTGGAAGGCATCTTGT
Source organism: Onychomys torridus (assembly GCF_903995425.1). Lineage (NCBI taxonomy): Eukaryota > Metazoa > Chordata > Mammalia > Rodentia > Cricetidae > Onychomys > Onychomys torridus. The sequence goes on from NC_050451.1 coordinate 42,286,427, forward strand.
GGTATGAGTTCTCTCCTTCCTTCCATGTTGTAGGTTCCAGAGATTGAACTAAGTTTATCAGTCTAGCGGGCAGGTGCCTTACCCACTGAGCCATCTCAGAGATTTTAGAGCTTTTTACTTAATAGAAGTAACTGCAGTCTTTAAGATCTCCCAGCAGTGCACAGGATGGAGGAAGGACCTCTCATTGCTTAACACTTTGCAAGATGTATTTTCATGATGCCACACATATGCCATCAAAAATTCCATTGGAAAAAAATCTTTAAATTTATTCATGCCACACAGTTCAGGGTTCTAGTAGCCCCAGATACCGAGCAACCTAAGGCAGGAGAATTGCTTTTGTCTAGTAATTGGAGACTAGCCTGGGCAACAAATTAAAAAACAGTACCAAGAAAATGAAACTAAACCTAAAGAAAGAGAAAGTTGTTTAACTTAAAATGCACAACATACATTAGCTCTTCACCAGTCCACAATTCATAGTTTTTCAATATGCAAAAGAAAAGTTAGAAAATAAAATCATATCAATTGACTCTTAGCAGTAAGAGATATGCCACTCAGAGCCAGTATGTGAACTCCCTATTTGTTCAAAGTTTTACATTCTTGTCAAGTTTAAAACAGATCAGAAACTTGGATGCTATTCATATATATATTTAAAGTGTGTGTGTGTGTGTGTGTGTGTGTGTGTGTGTGTGTGTGTGTAGAATAGTCTTCATTGGATAAAAAGTACACAAGTAGCTCCACCTGGGGCCTGGCCAAGGATCTCTGCATCCATTTCCATCAGTTATTGGATGAGAGTTCCAGCACGACCGTTAGGGTGTTTGGCCATCTGATCACCAGACTAGGTCAGATCAGCCTTTCTCTCAACCATTGTCAGCAGTCTACAGAGGATGTATCACCGTGGATTTCTGGGGCAGGCCCTCTGGATAAGTGAGACAATTGAATAGCTTGAACTGTTTGGGAGGCACCCAGGCAGTGGGACCCAGACCTGTCATTAGTGCATGAGCTGGCTGTTTGGAACCTTGGGCTTACACAGGGACACTTTGCTTAGCCTGGAAGGAGGGGACTGGACCTGCCTGTACTGAATCCACCAGGGTGAATTGAATCCCCAGGGGAGTCTTGGCCCTGGAGGAGATGGGAATGGAGGGGAGGGGCTGGGGGGAAGGAGGGGGCGGGAATGGGAGTGGGGAGGACATGGGATCCCATGGCTAATGTGTAAAATTAAAACACAAATATAATAATAAAAAAACACAAGTAAAATACAATATGATGCCTAGGTTACAGTCAGTGTGTGAGGGTAGAGGCACACTCCAGGGTATAGGAGGGAGAACTGGGAAGCTTTGGGAGCCACAGCAGGAGTTTGCACTTTATAAAGAAGATGAGGTTGGGAATTTTATATAAAAAAAAAACAAACAAAGAGTCTGTGGGGTCAAGTATGTTTAGAATAGCCTAATCATTACCATTTTGGTGTCTTTATATGGTGGCCAGATGCATCTCTATGTGATGATCACACCCTGGCTCTATGCCATGCAGCAGCTTTGAATGTTTGGCACAGAATTGAAGACGTTGGAAAGAGAACTGAGTCTTTTGCTAAAGTTATATAGGGCCCAAAAGAAATCATCACTGATTTTTTTTTTTACAAAGATTGACTTCAGCTGTAATAAAATGATACCAAATTCAGAAGCTAGACAAATAGTAACTGAATCTTTGGCTTTTGAAAATGCTAACTCACTGTGCAAAAGGATAATTAGCCCTTTAAAGGCAAGTTCAGCACCTATAGAGGAATGTATCTGCAATACAGTCAATATTGAATATCATAACTACGATGATACTTGGATAGGAGAGGTGATTTCCAGAGGCTTGAAGAAAAATCAAAATGGTAAGTGTTTTAATTGTGGCAACAAGGTCACCTAAAAAGGGATTGTCAACAGGGCATTCCTAGAAATAATGTTTTTTCTAGGGATAATCCAAACAAAGGGCCCCTCCCTTTTGGAGTATGCAGAAGGCATGGTAAAGACAAACATTGGACCAATGAATACAGATCAACAAGGGACAGGCAGGGTAACCCTTTGCCATTGGGAAGTGCCTTGGAGGGCCGCTCACAGGCCCCCATGTCATTCCCTGTCACCATGGGGGAAACTCCTTACCAGAACAATTAAAAGACCTAATGCCTAATGTAAGAAACCATACTTCTCTGGATGATAAAACAGCTTTAGAAAATAAAACAAAAATTTCAGGAGAAACCATGAATCAAAATTGGTAAAGATTAGGTGTGAGTAAGAGAGACCTCTTGATTAAAAGAGGTGAGAGTTTATCAAACATCATGGTCACTCAATCTAACTTAACTTATAAAACTAACAAATGCTTTTCATTTGATCAGATATAACTTGCCAAAAGGGAAACTCCCCAAAGTTAAGGTTTTTTGTTTTGGTTTGGTTTGGGGTTTGTTGTTGTTTTTTTTTTTTGGTTGTTGTTTTTGTTTGTTTGTTTGTTTGTTTCATTTTTTTGTCTTTCCAAGAAAATAAAAACAACCATCTTAAGGAATTTTAAAACTTTTGGACAATAAACATCCAAAGAAGAAGGGAGAATTACCTGGAAAAAAATTACCAAGAAAAGAAATGATCTGAACTAATGCAATCTTTGAAGTCTCCAAAAAGGTGATGGGATCTCACAAGGACAATCCCACCTGGACTATGGTAACACCACTAAGCTGGCAAACACCACCTAAAGGTCATCTTTGGACTACAAACTACTCAGGACAATTTCAAGGTGGCTGGTTGAGATGATCCAGCCTCAAAGACTACTCTAGCCAGGACTTGAGATAAGCCCTGCACTTTCTCATTTTACAGAGACTGGACTACATTGCTAGCTCTCCCAAGACTTGACAATTATCCCAAATTTTTTTTCAGGGTCCCTTAAGATGTCATTGACACCAGACAATAGGAAGTAACTTTAAGAACATGACACCCATATTCTCAATAGGCAGGGTAGGTGGTTTTTAGTCTTTCAGTGGGTTATGGATATTTGCCATCATTTAGGGTGTTTGGTTACAAGTTTTTATTGGTAATGATCAGGGAAAAAAGCTGAACAAAGGAGATTAGATTAAGGGATCTCATTCTAAAAAGAAAAAGGGGTATATAGAAATAAGATAAAAAGATAGATTATTGGATCTACTTTTAAAAAGCAACTACTAGTTTTAAATATTTAACATTGGCTTGGATTTTTGTGTATTAATACAAATTTGAGGTTATTTTTGGTGTGTGTGTGTGTGTGTGTGTGTGTGTGTGTGTGTGTGTTATAGAAATCATAGGATAAAAAGGTAGGTTATTGAATCTACTTTTAAACCAAAACAGCAACTACTAGTTTTAAATGTTTCACATTGATTTTTGTATACAAAATTCACATTGATACAAATTTAAGGTTACTTTGGTTAGAACATACTGTAATTATATTTCTATTCTTATTCAAGGTACCTATACAGCTTATCTAACAATGGAATGTAAATTTCTGGTCCTTGAAAGTTACTATTTTTTTCTAGAGCTTTATTGAGAGAGAGAGAGAGAGAGAGAGAGAGAGAGAGAAGATTGATTGATTGATTGATTGATTGATTTACTTACTTACTTACTTATTTACTTACTTATTTATTTATTTATTTATTATGTATACAGCATGTATGACTGCAGGGCAGAAGAGGGCACCAGGTCTCATTACAGATGGTTATGAGCCACCATGTGGTCGCTGGGAATTGAACTCAGGACCTCTGGAAGAACAGTCGGTGCTCTTAACCTCTAAGCCATCTCTCCAGCCCCAAAAGTTACTATTAAAAACTATTTAGGATAATAAAGAAGGACAGGTTAGTAGTCACCTATTACAATCAAACTTGTAGTCTTGTTAGGTTTGTTTCCAAGGTCAAACAGATATAATTTAAATAGGCAAGTGGTCTTTGAACACTTCAGAGATATACAGAATGTGGCATTTAAGATGTTTTAATAACATAAGGTTTTCTTTCTTATGACAATGAAACATGTCTGCTCCTGGCAGCACCAATCTACTTCAGAGACCATGATGGGCATCAAAGAAACTCCATATGGAGTTTACTTTCTTTGTGGCAGAAGATATCCACTGGGCAAGAAACTTCTCTTGCCTTGACTGCTGACAGTACACTGTCCAAATTAGACAAGTAGGACAGAAAAGAAAGTGACTGCCAAACTTTGCCAAGACAAGATGGGACAGTCCTTCAAAAATCCTGCTTCACAGATAAGTCTGTTGGATATTCTAGGTCTCCAAAGATGGATGTCCCAACATTATATAAGAACCTTAGGGAACTGTCCAGGCAGCCAGTAGTTTCTGTCATTACTTATTTTTGGAAGTTGTTTACTCTGCAGTTCCTGTTTACTCAGGTAATATTATATCCTTCTCAGGAGTTGAAGACTTTGTAGTTATACTTTTCATTTTTAACAAATTCAGAAAAGACACTCATAAAAGAAGTGTAAAGTGTATAAGGTTGAGAGATATCAAAAGATAGTTTGGGGTTAGTAATGCAAATTAGGATAAAAAGTAAATTAGGTACAATACTTTAGACTCACCAAGATAGGATAGATAATGGAATATTTTCTCTGAATTTGTCAAATGATAATGGACTAGACATTGTTAATGTAATTATTACCTGTATATTCTTGTATATAGTTATTGTACTTATTGTATATAGTTTTTCTATGTTAGTTAAAACCTTTGTTTTTTGTTTAAACAAAAAGGGGGAAATGTTGTGTGATATTTTGTTTGTGTTCTGACAAATAAAGGTTACCTGGAATCAGAAGGCAGAGATTTTGGACTTTGGGAATTAACATAAATTACACTTCAGCATATAGTCAAGATCCTTCAGTGTCTGAAAAGAAAAATATTTATTTTGGACAATGTTCACATATTCAGTTTTGTGGATGAAAGATCATTCACAGAGGGTTTTTTCCCATGAGAAATATAATAACTGCAGGAAATCTTCAAGCATGGGCATGCTCCCATGGCAGTGAATGCCATCACTGAACATCTGGACACAGATGCTCCTCACTCTCATGCTTCTCCTTCCCCAGACTTCTGCTAGGGCTCCCACAGTGTTTTCAGCACAGTCAGTCTTTGCTGGCCCATTGGCTCTCCAGGACACAACTGTAGACTTCAGCCTCCAAAGCCTGTTCTGATGTCAGTTGTCTGAGCCAATCTTTGGCTGTTGTGAAGTGTCAGGGGTAAGAAGGAAAGAAGGTGTGGGTAAGGATTTCTGGTTTGTCTCTGCTGGGAATCTAGGATTGGTGATCACATTTCACCTTCAAACAAACCTGAGTCAGAACAGATGAAACTTGAGTAAACATGAGCAACACTTGGATATTTCACATTTTGTGTCAGGAAAGCCTCTCAGACCTCATCACAGATTAATAAACTTTTGCTAAGCCTCCTTTATTGTTTATCTTTGTACTTTTTTTCAAGATTTTACTTTTAGTTGTTTTTGTTTGTGCACATGTGTTTGTTTGTGTGTATGCACATTAGTGTGTGTGTTTGTGTGTGTGTGTGCACATTTGTGTTGGAGAGTGGTTTATGGTGCTTTTTTGAGACAATAAGAGTGTGTCAGATCCCTTAGAGTGGGAATAATTGAAATGATCCATGCAAGATGGCTATTGACAACCATGCTGATTAAGTCAATTAAAATTTTTAGTCCTTTTTACTGATGTTCAGACAAAAAGTGGGCTCATGCCTCTGAAAGTCTCTTAGTGAACAAGTTCAGGGGTGCAGATATTTTAAAGACAAAAAAAAAAAACACAGACCATAATTTCCATCAAAGTTAGATGAAAGCAACATCAAAGTACCCTTGAACTGTTCATTCCTGGCAGAGCACAGTAATTATTTTAGACATAACAAGCCAATTATTTTTGACATATCTTTTCTAGTTATTTTAGTTTACTTAATTATTTTGGTTAATACATCTGGACTGTGGTCAAAACCATGGAAATCTCAAATGTGTTGCCAAGGTAGGCATGCGCATTGTGGGGAGGGAAGTAAAGGGCTGAGAACTGTCTAAGTAAACACGAACTGAAGCCAGAATAGGATGACCTTACCTTGGTCATTTCAGTAGTAAGCAGTGGCTGAGTGGCCAGCAAACTGAAACCTAAACTCTATCCTCATGATGGAGCACCAAATTGCCTTTAATCAGCAATCCATCTCTCAGAACTTTTAAGCTTTATTCTTTACCAGACTATATTGCTCGCCAATTTAATCACATAAAAAAGAAAAAAAAAATGTTTCTAATAGAACCAGTTTCCCAGCCCAATAAAACTTGATATACCCCCAAAAACACACTTTAGAGGCTGTGGGAGATCCAGCACCTGTTCTGTCAAAAGCATAGAACACAGCCCTGCCATCAAGAGTACCCCAGTATCTCCCATGGTCTGCTGCTTAGCTACAGAGACTGGATTACAGGACATAGGCTACCTGTCAGCCCTTGGCAGTCAAATTGCCAGAGAAGTAGACCTCAGATATCAGAAACTAGTTCCAGAAGCACTCATTAATCTTTTATTTAAACTTTTAAAGAAAAGCTTGAATTTCAAAGACCTTGTTTATACTTTCTTTTCTGATTTCCTTTTTTTTTATTTTTACTAATTAATTAGTTAATTAATTCATTTTTCAAGTCATGGTTTCTCTGTGTGTAGCCCTGGATGTTCTAGAACTCACTCTGTAGATCAGGCTGGCCTTGAAGTCACTGAGATTCACCTGCCTCTGCCTTCCAATTGCTAGGATTAAAGGCATGAGCCACCACTGTCTGGCTGAATCTATGCATTAAAATGATGAGAATAAATGAAGATTAATAGCTCATTCTTTTCTAATATGTTATTTTTATTGTATGTGCATTGGTATTTTGCCTGCATGTATGTCTGTGTGACTGTGTCAGGTCCCCTAGAACTGGAGTTAGAGACAGTTGTGAGCTGCCATGTGGTTGCTGGGAGTTGAACCAGTGTCTTCTGGAAGAGCAGTCAGTGCTCTCAACCACTGAGCCATCTCTCCAGCCCCCCAACAGCTCGTTCTAAATGACTATATAATGGTACACAAAAATTCAATCATCAATTAATGTGTCACTAACATGCTCCAAAGCACTTTCAGGTTATATGTACCATGAACTGTGGAGACAAATAATAGGCTTGCCTCATGAAGTAACCTGGCAAGTTTATTCTGAGATTATTTTACAAGTAAAAATACAAGGAGAATTTAACAAGTCAGATTGAACAGTTTAGGACAAAGTTATTGTTGTTGTTGTTGTGTGTATATATATATATATATATATTTACCTGGTTACATATGTGGAGGCCAGAGCCCATGTTGGGCATCTTCCTATATTGTTCTCCATCTATACTATTTGGAAGACAGGGTCTTTCATTGAACCTCAAGCTTGCCTATTAGAATAGATGAGGATGCTTTCCAGAGCTAGGACTATAGGGATACCCCACAGCATCTGGATTCTTAAGTGGCTGCTGGAGATCCACATGTGGGTCCTTAGAATGAACATCAGTCATTCAACACACTGAGTACCTCTATAGGAGACTGTCACTTACCCTGTTACAATTGCACAGAGCATAAACAAACAGGGATCTTCTAGAATTCTAAGGGACTGACCTTAACCATGTGACTGAAAAGTAACTTGGTTAACTGCAGAATTTAAATAGATGCTAGCTCTCAGTAAGGGAGGAAGAATATTTCAGATCCCAGTGTTTCACAGGGAATGCATCTGTGCAGACTTTTCTTTATTGGCCTCTATTAGACAATAGACGGAAAGAGTAAACATATGACAATGGTCTGTAAGTGCGTTAAACATTGCACATGGCTCACGATGAATCTGACTTTGGGTCGCCCAAATTATCCCATGGAATAACAACCATGTGTGCAAAACAGCTTCACCCTCAGCAGGGATGGGTTTTCCCATTCTCCCTTTTAAGTGCTGCCTCTTTTAACAACCAAGAAAGACAGGAAGCAAGTAAAAGTTCGTGGTGAGCTACACTTTTGTTCTCTCTACATGGAATTTGTGGCCTATGATCATTCAAAACCTATTTCCTGCTTGAGTCAATGTAAAAAAACACAGATAGTACATGTGCACACTGCCAGGCATTTAGACATTGAACACTGAGCGGAGGCAAAGCAGATACACTGGTATAGAGGGGCATATCCTATGTGCCTCCCCACAGCCTGTTCTGTGAGTTAGCCTTTGCCTCCTCTGTATGGATGTTTCACATATATCTAAGGCTATATTAAGCAGGACTCATTGTCCCAGGCATATGGCAAATCGCACAGATCTGAGGGGGAACAGCAATTGGAGAAAAGCAAGCAGAATGTGTCTTCAGTTAGGTTTACCTTTGGGTGTTAAAATATTCTAATTATTATACTGTTTTATTCACATCGCACAATCAGCTGTGTTTTTTGATTGTGCTACAAGATCCAATGCAGGCTAGAAAGTGACTCGGGTCCAACCAGCACAAGTGGGAAGAAAAGGAAAGAAGACACCCTAATCTGTTAACATGAGATAAGGCAGAACTTATATACCATCTTTACTGGCACAAGTTTCTGAGTGGATAGATGATTTTCCTCATTCATCAGTTTTCTTCATCTTGTCAGAATGAAAGGAGTGAGTGGCCACTACTGTGTTGTCTTCCAGAAGTCAGCCAAGTCCATCAGCCTGTCATTTCAGCCTCACAGCTGGAACATTCAATGAATTATTTATATGCTCTCTGGAAACCAGCTCACGGTGTTCGAAATGACAGTGCAAGCTGAATAAATGTGGGAGCTCCTTAAGCACAGCCCCTCTCAAGCAGCCCAGCTGAGAAGCACACCTGCACACCCAGACAAGAAGCCGTGGCAGCTTCATCTGTGGTTTGCATCAGAAGTGTGTTTCTAAGTAAAACACCCTTCTATAAGATTTGGAAAGAGTTATTGTGAGCAACTTATTATAGTACATTGTCTTGAATATGTGTTAATAAAAATTAGATCAGAGACAACATGTATAGTATTTCCTACAGCTTTGTAGCTTACATCATAGTAATTTAAATTGCCAATTTCTCTTAAGGTGATAACAGTGCATACTTGGAGATCTGGAATAACAAAGGAAATAATTTCCTTGTGAAAGTTGTCATTATGAATGAAGTAGTCAGAAATTAATGTAAGGAATTCAACCATAAAATTACTGGAAGTGACTAGAGAGTGCCTGGAAATGTTTGGTTTTGCATCTGGCCCTGAGCCTGAGGTACTGACGGTCAGCTGGACCAGCAGTTGGGAAGGACAGTTGCATAAGGGCAGCACCTGGGTTACTGAGACATGTGGAAGTTCAGTGAGACTACCAAGGCGATTGGAGTCTAGAAGGACAAACCTCCCTTGCCTTCTCAATCTCTCTTGCTTGAAGGAACTCCAGAAGAAGCCATGAAATTTGGCAACATGCTACACACAGGATTAACAGCATATGAGCTGTCCAAGCCTGAACCCTTCCTACTGAGGGTAAAGCGGAGAGAACTGCCTGGAACTCAGATCTGCAGAGTCATATAAAACATAAATGCTGCATCACTCCTGTCTTCCAAGTCTTCTATACTTCCTTCTTTCATGCCCAACTCTGAAACAGGGCCACATAGGGAAGGAAATTCTGGGAAATCTATTTCTAAGCAGTTTAAGTTGAGGCTCTAAAGCTACCACAAACCTTCTGGGAAAGATATCAGATTAGAAGATGTGTTTGTGTGACGAGTTGAAAAAGATTTAAGGCATAAACACAACAGATCATAGTCACGTAAGACAAAGAGGAAAAAACAAACAAACAAAAAAACAGATATCAGCTAAAATGGGAATTAGAAGCAGCTAAATGCCCAAGCAGCAGTAAGCAGTCATTTGCATTAGCACGGGAGGGAGGTTACTGACTGGCACAAGGCAACTGACTAGTGGATACACCTCAGAAGAGTGTCCTGCCTCTTGCAGGCAGCCATTCATTCTCCTTACAGTTCCTCATGAAGTGATGGGTCTCCTCTGTCCTCCCATCAGTGATGGAGTGTTGATGAGCCCAGAAGTGTGCATGTTACTGTAGGTAAACAGCCACTACTGCTGAGTTCAAGTGTTCAACAGCCACACCACATCCAAAAGACACGTGTTTAATTTATCATCATTATTATTTGCAGTTTTATGCTTTGGTAGGTTATTGTGATTTAATTTAATCTTGCTGTTGGTAGATTTATGACTGTCCTTTACCTTCCCAATAGTCTCTCTAGTGTGCGTAATTATGATGCACATGCCTCCTTTCTCATTCTCATTTTAGTAGTTCTATTCCTCTTTCCCTTTCATTACCCATTTTGCTCTCTAAACATTAGCTCAAAGAAAACATATTTCCTCCAAGCAATGCCTTAGTGCAACTGTCACTGAAGTCTGCTGGTGATACATATGAAGTGCACCAGTGTCTTCTACTAGACGTCACCACTGGGCAGTCAGTCAGTTAAGTCATTATGTCTGGCAATGCAGGCATTTTTCTGGCTAAATCATCATGAGGTACATAAATCCAAGTAAAGCCAACTCACTAGGAGAATTCACCTGACATAAAACAGAAGGGAAAAAATAAAAGTTCAAAGCACATCCTTCACCTCAGATGCACAAAGCACATGGGTAAACACAGATATACAAGACAAGCACACACTAGGACACCCCAGCAAGATCACAACTCCTCAGTAGTGGACACCAAAGATAAGGAGACAGCTGAAATGCCAGAAAATGTTTTCAGACTCCCCCCTTGATAAAAAGGTTCAATGAAAATAGATAGAACTCAGATAAGCATGTGGTGGCATTGTGTTCCCCAAAATATTGTGCATGCTAATAAACTTATCTGGGGTCAGAGAACAGAACAGCCACAATATTAAACATAAACGATAGGCAGTGGTAGCACACGTCTTTAAGTCTAGCATTCCAGAGGTAGAGATCTGCCTGGATCTCTTGTGTGTTCAAGGATACAGCCAAGCATGGTGACTCACACCTTTAATCCCAAGAAGTGAGCCTTTAATCCCAGGGAGTGATGGTAGAAAGCAGAAAGGTATATAAGGCATGAAGACCAGAAACTAGAAGCTTTTAGCCTACTTAAGCATTCAGGCTTCCAAAAAGCAGTTCAGCTGAGAATCATTTGGATAAGGACTCAGAAGCTTCCAGTCTGAGAAAACAGGACCAGCTGAGGAACTGGTGAAGTGAGGAAGCTGTGGCTTGTTCTGCTTCTCTGATCTTCCAGTGTCACCCCAATAACTGGCCTCAGGTTTGATTTTATTAATAAGTACCTTTAAGATTCGTGCTACATAAGCAGATGAACAAAGCAAGAAAATCACATCAGGACCTAGGCAAGAAAGTTACAGAGTAAGTGATATGGTCAGTAACCTGAAGGGGAAATTCAAAGTCATGAAGCAAAACTCAGCAAGAAAACTGAGACTCTGAAAATGAACCAAATATAATCCTGGCAATAGAGAAATCAATCAATCAAATAAAATACAGTGGGAAGCATTATTAACAGATAAGACCAGGCAGAGTGGATTTCAAATGTGTAAAATAATATAATCAGAAACATAGGAAGAAAGAAAACCAATAAACATACCCCAAGTTTCCAAGAATTCTGAGACACATTAAAGAGATAAACTTAGGAATCCAGGAGACAGACAAGGGAGCTGAGATAAGTCTGAAAACACAAACAATTTATTCAATTAAGGTGAAGCAGAAACTTCTCCAAAGCTAAAGAAAAAATGCAGATCCAAATCTAAAAAGCATTCAGAACCAACCTCAGGCATATATGACCAGAAAAAGCCTGGCTGAGTCTCAGGAATATACTGCCCACAAGGCCTTCATCTTCTGTTCAGAGAGACACATATTCAAAAGGAAGCCACTTGGGGGAGCGGGGATTGAGGGCACTGAGCTTTGGACATGGAGGATTTCAACTAAGTAGTGTACTACCTCTCCCTGGGGGAACTGAAGGATTTCAGCCCTGCAACCACCTCTCTCTGTTAAAGCTGGGAAACAGAAGGCTCCTTATAAGTTTCTGTAACAATTTCAGAAGCAATGAGGTGAGGCTTGTTCCTGATGTATGCCTTCCCAACCATTGTCACGCTATATGCTAGCATGGCATTTTCTTCCAGAAAATTCAGTTCTGAAAAACTTTATGAGCACTTAATGAAGAGTAGGCCTTTGCCTCCAACTCCCCACCACACACCAACAGCTGTGGTTTCCCAGAATTTCTCTAACGTGTTTTCTCATGTCTTCCTAAGCTTTGGGGAGGTCATGCACACACTCCCTCCTTAAAACTTGTGTGGATTAGTATGTGGATTTACTTGTAAATTAATTTGGGGGATGTTGATTAAGAACTGAGGAATAACTGAGATATGAGTTTTTGTTTAAAATTTTATTTATTATTTTTTTATTTCCATGTATGAGTGTTTTAACTGCTTGAATTTAGGCCAGAAGGGGCACCAGATCCTCTGAAGTTACAAATGGTTGTAAACTACCATGTGGGTGCTGAGAATTGAATCCCAGGTTCTCTACAAGAGCATCCAGTGCTCTTAACCCTGAGCAGTCTCTCTAGCTCCAAGATCTGAATTTTTAACATTCTTTTTAATTTCCTCTTCTACATATTTTCTAAACTGAAAGTTATGCCAAAGGTAGGAGCTTGCAACTAAGAAAATACATGAGCATGAAGAATAATTAAGAAAAGGCCAATTTTTAATAATTTGAATAATTTAAGTCAATAAACACCCCAACATTGCAGAAACAGAAAGCTACTGTTACTGAAAAGATGATGAATAGACTTGACAAATGACTAGTATGTAGAGAAAGGTAAACCTAATGCGGGCCCCTGAAAAACTAGTGCTGTAACAAACCATAGAAAACCTCTAAAGCCCTCTAGAGAACCAGTACAGCCAGAGTTCAGAATGCCAAAAGGAATTACAAGCTTTGGTTAACCCCTCATTACCACTGCCTTGCTGTATAATTTTACACCATCCCTTAAGCAAATAACATCTCATGAAATGAATAAGAACAGAAAATGAATAATGTTCTAATCATGAATTATAATTTAAAATAAATCTTCCATAAATGCAATAAAATTATTATTGTAATTTTTAATCCAAAGGCAGATAAGACTGGTGGATAGAAATCATAAGAAAAATAGGCAGAATAAAATTTTACCTACATCTAACTTTACAAGTGTGTTCAGCAAACACATCTGGAATAAATAGAGGATATAAAGAAGGATTCATGAGCAGCAAGGTAAAGCTCTAGCTAAAATATTCAAGAATGGAAGACTTCATCATAGCACCCAAGAAGACAGAAGTCAAAGTCATTAAAGTGTGGCAGGAACCCAGAAGTTTGTGCTCTTCATTATCATAGAACAGCTACACGGATGATAAAACAATAACAGCTGTTGCAAAATATCACAACTTCAATAATTGATGCAAATATCCAGAAAGCCAAAAAAGACTGTTTAAATATCTCTTTTAGTTACAAAGATTTCAAGGACACAGGAATGTAAAGTAGTCAAGCTCTGTTAAGAGAGGGGGAAGGGTATAAGGGAAAAACACCAACTAACTTTCAGAGGAACCAAAATGAAAAGAACATGAACTCATAAGAATGCAGGGAAGCCTATGATGATATATTCTAATCCCTGAGTGTAAATACCTGTTAGCCAAGACTGCTACAGTTGGCAAAGTTACTTCACATCTCATGAGAAGAGCAGATAAAAGGAGAAGAGGGGTTATGTCACGTCCAACCAGACAATCCAGAAAACCCCAATATGAGCAGGGAAGGAAGGAAAGAACAACAATAGGCCAACCAACCAAAATCATAACCCATAAAACCACAGCAAACTGCAAACTCCTCTCAATATAACATTAAGAGTAAGTGGCCTCTGGAGAGGTCAAGGACAGCAGGAGAACACACCCCACAGAATCAACCAAGCAGGGCTCATGGGGTCCACAGCGACTGAAGCAGCAAGCACAGAGCCTGTATGAATTAGGCTAGGTCCTCTACAATCTGTGGTTGTTTAGCTTGAGTGTTTTGTGGGCCTCCTACAGTGGGAGTGGGGGTGTTTCTGACTCTTTTGGCTGCTCTCAGGACCCTCTTCCTCCTACTGGGTTGCTTCATCCAGCCTTGATATGAGGGTTTATGCCTAGTCTTATTGCATTTTACTGTGCTGTTTGGTTGATATCCCTGAGAGGCCAGCTTATTTTTTTTTTTCCTGAAGGGAAACAGAGAACCAGTAGATCTGGGGAAAGGGAGAATGTAGGGAGATGGATGGAAGGAGAGTAGGGATGGGAGGCTGTAGTAGGGATGTATTGTGTGAGAAAAGAACAATTAAAAAGAAAAAGTAAAAATGGCTCACTCCTGGCACATGCTTGTAATGCTAGTCCTCAGGAGGCAAATGCGAGAGGATCCTGACTTTGAGGTGAGACAGAGCTACATAATGTAAAGAGTTTAAGGCCAGCCCGTGCCATATGAGATCCTGTTTAAAAAAAATAAAGGCCATACTTATGCTCTTGAAAAAAAAAAATAAAGTAACTAAGTGGCCTCAACTCACCAATTAAAAGCCATGGGATAACTAGCTATGTTAACAAAAAGTATCAGCTCTCTGTGTCTCCAAGAAACACCTCTGATAAACAAGAACATCAAAACTTGACAGTCAGAAGACAAGGATCAGCACGACAGGTAAGTGAAAGCTGTAAATGTGGCACAGCAAGTCCTATATCTGAGAAAGTGGACTTCAGACCAAGCTAGTCAGAGAGATAAAGAGAGCCACTACATAGTCATAGAGGGTGAGCATTGTGCATGTGAGTCCATGGAGCTTTGGAGCTCCCAATCCAACAACATAAACACTAATAGACACAAAATGTCACATGTGTCCCTAATCAGTAATGATCTGAGACTTCAGTGGCGCACTGTGATGTTAGGAATCCCTCCCAAACTAAAAGCTGGCAAAGAAATTTCAGAGCCAAAGAGTTCTGCAAGTCCACCATTCTTATTTTGACAGGAGAATCCCAGACAGGCAAAGGAAGGCAATACACACTAAGAGAACTCACTAAATGCAAACATTGTAATTCTGCTAACAAATGTAAAATTCATATTCTCTCCTCTGAGAAACAAAGACTTCATTAAATACTTCATTAGAAGTGATAGAAATCATCAAGAACAAAGCATTTTTAAAGGAAAAGATAAAACTTACAAGATGACTTTCTATGAACTTGACTTTTGTTTTCCATTGTCCTTGGTCAAGATTGCTCAAGCTGGACATAGTAGCACCGACCTGCGGTTTTAAAGGACATGTGTGGCTGAGGCAGAGGATTGTCAATTGAGACTACTCAGAGTAACAGCTATATTCTGCCTCTAAAAAACAGAAAAAAGTCAGGAATGAGGAAAGTACACACACACACACACACACACACACACACACACACACACACACACACAAACACTGAAAAACTGTCTTTGCAATGCATAATTCTTTACTTTCTTTCAAGAGATGGTCTTACCATGCTGCCCAGTCTGACTGCCAACTATTGCTCTATGCTGAAGTGGTCCTCTGGCCTCACCATCCCAAGTACCACAGGCAAGAGGCACAGTGTCTGTCTCTGCAATGTGTCTACCTGAAAAGGATTCAAATGAGGAATGCATAAAAAGTATATAAAATCAGTGAGAAAAGAAATAATCATGGTAGAGCTTAGCTGCTTCAAAAATGATACCCAATCAGTAAGCATAAAAAAAGAAACCACTCAACATGGCTTTCCATCGGGGATGAAAATCAAGCCCCATTTTCATATTCCACTTGTATTCTCAGCATCACAAATATATTACTGCAACCAGAAAGAAATACCCTAAGAAGATAGCAGAAAATTATGACTATTTCTAATGAATGGATGCTTATGTTTTCTCGACATTTCCATCATCAAATTCATGTGCAGAGATTAAGCAGAAATTAGCCATGGACCTAGACATTGAAGGAAACAAATCTTTTACTTAAGAGAAAGGAAGTTGATATAGTTACCATTAATACGCATGAGAGATTTTAATACATATTTCAGAATCTGTTTAATTCACATGCCAAAATTTCTGTAAGACAGCTCTTAGTTTTCTCATTTTTGATGTTCCGGATTGAGACACAGCTTTCTCTAACTTTAAATAGCACCCCAGTACTGCTATCAGCAGAGTGTAGCACCAAGGGCTCCTAAAAAGTAGGGATTTTACAATGGGAAACAGTGGCCCAGAGCAGAGCGGCTGGCTGGCTCAGTGATGGTGACATTATTGGTTATAATTGACCCTAACAAAATGGAAGCATACATTGCCCCAGGATCAACAGATCTCATGACCGTTATCACTGTTAGCAGTGCTGAGTGTCTCAGGAGTCTCTTCTGTACTCCTGGAATATGAAATACAAGGAGCCAGGGGTAAAGTTATCACAGGAGCACATAGGGCACATTTCCCTGCCAGGACCTCTGTCCCCTGCCTTTGCCAGCCCGCCCATAGTGCTGTCCCATCAAATCATAGCATGGTAATGCTCTACACTTCCTCTAAGTCTTGACTCAAATGCAACCACCTGGGAAGACTTTGTTTAAATTTTACATTTTCCTTCCTTGAAAATCAGGTTCTAGCATACTCCTTATGTCAAAGAAAAAAAGCAGTTGTTTTTAAGTTTTATTTATAGCTTGAATAATTAGTTTTAAAAATCAGTGCCCAAACTAATGGGCTTTTTTTGAGATTTTCATTCATTTTTGTTGATCATTTTCCCATTTCCCTTCTCCTGTCCTCTGCCCTGCTTACTGGATCCTGACTCCCCCTATTAGTCCACTTCTGCTTTCTTGTTTTCTGCTTCTATTTTTCATTTCCCAACCCTCCTCTAATATTTCTTTTTACTTCCTCATGGTCCTTTCTAGTCCTATAGCCTATACCTTACACACACACACACACACACACACACACACACACACACACACACACACATACATACTTAAAAACTAAGTCTAGAATCCACATGTGAGAGAAAACATGCAATATTTGTCTTTCTGAGACTCAAAAGAGGTCCGTGACTGGACCTCTGCCACCTGATGTCTAACTGAAGTGCTGAGCTCCTTGCTGGCCTCTGATGCTCATGAGTTAAATTGTGAGCCCACATAGCGGCAACAGCAGCTCTCCTTGCTGAGCAGAAGTTAGAACTTTGCGATAGTCACGCCTGGCAGGATTCAGGCAGACTAGAGTGTGTTTGATCTACCTTGTCAGATGTGAGGGCAATTCATGTAGGAGCTCCAAATAGATGCATAGGTGCTTTGGGAGGGAGAGCAAGAGAGTGCTTTGGATACAAAGCTTAGCCTTGTTGCCCAGGGTAGGGCATTTCTCTTTGTTAAGTGAAGTTTGTGTCTATATTCTGACCAGTTTTATACTACAGGAATACCCTGAGCTGTGGGATGAAGTCACTGATGGAGAAGAGGCCAGTGTAGGACACATGACACAGGGAACCCTTGTCATCTTCCACTCCGCCTTCAGCCCTTCCAACACAATGCACAGTTTTCCCGTTGACAGTAAGACACATGACAACCACAGATGCCGGTGAGAATCCATGAAAGCTGTCCTTAGGATGCACTGCCAAGCAGACCTCAGAAGTCCAAGGGCTTTCTCTTGTAGGCAGACACAGCAACCTCGGAGTATGCCTGCTACACTGCTACATGGTAAGCTGACCAGCAAGTTGTCTGAGGCAGCAGAGCTACTGTGCCGTGGGATTTCCATGTATTTTCTCATTTAGTGCTCACCAGACATGCCAAAGTGCTTGAATTTTCCCTCCTTGAAACAGCATAGTGACATTCCAGAGACTAGGAGTTAGGTTGAAATTCTAGACCTACCATTTATTAGCTGAGGGGTTTCAGCAGATTGCTTCACAAATTTCTTGCTTGATTTCCTCATTCCTGCATGCAACTGATGGTATTATCTACTGAAATGGTTTCTATAAGAAATAAATTAAATGATGGCTGCCAAGGCTTAGCTTGTACCAAAAATAAAAAGTACAAAGTTGCTCAGAGAAAGAGAAATTGGATGTATGAGAAATTGAACTCCTTGCCCAGTGCCACAGAGTGCCTGTCAAAGCACAGCCTTCTCTCCCTCCTATTTAAAGATCACATTGATCTGTCAGAGAAACCAAGTTTTTTGGCTTACATCCATTTCACCCCTTTCTCTTATACACCTTTAGATAGGTAGGTAAATGGATTATAGATAGTAGATAGATAGATAGATAGATAGATAGATAGATAGATAGATAGATAGATAGGTTTCTGAAACCTTAAATTCAGAAACAAGTGCTAGTTGTCTTTCTGAGTCTGATTATTTGCTTCAGTCTATTTTTCTGCATTGATGTTACTTCCTTCTTTAGAGCAAAGGAGATTCAGTTGTGTATATTTATTTATGCAGTCACTTGACAATGGGCATTCAGACAGATTCACTCTCTTGGCTGTTATGAATAGTGTTTCAATAAACGCTGATGTGCCTTAGATTCTTCTGGGTGTGAACATAAGAGTTGATCATATGATTTTTATTATATTTTTAAGATTTTGAGAAGCTCCATAGTAACTATGTTTACATGCTCACACACACACACTGTGTAAGCTTTCCAATTCCCTGCATCCTAAGGAACATTCTGTTGTCTTGGTGATGACTAGAGTGAGACAGAAGCTCACATTGTTTCATTTTTTATTTTCTTTATGGCAAGGATATTGAAATTTTCTTCTCATATACTTATTAGTCAATTTTATTTCTCCTTTTGGGAACTCCCTATTCAATTCACTTGCCTATTTATATATTATTGAGAAGATATTTTTGGTGTTTAGCTGTTTGAGTTCTTTATAAGGTTATTGGTAGTTTTCCAAGCAGGTTAACCCTAGCTCCAGAAACTCCCCAATTCTCACACCTTGTATGGCTAGTGTCTAAATGAGACATTGTCTCCTGAGCATGTTGGGGTGTTGGGGAGGCAGGAGAGCATGTAAATCTGTTACTGGAGGATCCATCTCAATGTTTCCTAATCCTGCTCAGTGCTGAATGGATGAGATGTCAGAAATGCCCCAGAAATATTTATTCTAAAATTATAGCAAATATGTGAAAGTGTGTGCTATCGGTAGATAATACTTGAATACTTAACAATTCTACATTCTGTTTTCTAAAGGGTAATATTGACTAAAGGCTTTAAAGTAAACACACGAAAAAAACGTAATAGTAAAAAAGAGGATTGGAGGGTACAGCAGGCAGGATCTGTCCACAAGGTGGCAGAGCATCTCTGTTGCTGCAAACTTAGGAACTTTTTATTTGACTTCTGAAAGAGCAGCTGCAGTCAGCAGCCTTCTGTGCAGACAACTGAAGAAGCTGCAGTGCAGTGGAGGACAGAGGAGCAGAGCTGATCACAGAAGTATTTCCCTGACTGAAGGCCACTGTCCCCAGGGACAGCCATGAAGACACTGACTGGACCTTTTGTCCTGTGCTTGTGGCTGCAGCTGAACTGTGAGTGAGAGGTTTTGGGAAACAAGGCATTTGGCAATGTTCATTATCAGTCTGAGGGGCGCACTGGTTCCTCCAGACTGAGTGAAATCACCGTGGGAAGAAAAGCAAAGTCTGGGGAATGGTGGCCTGATGGTCTTCCTGCTGTTTCCTTTTGCACAGGTGTGAGCAGAGGAGAGCAGCTGGAGCAGCAGCCTTCTCTCCTGAGTGTCCAGGAGGGAGACAGCGCTGTCATCAACTGCACCTACACAGACACTAATTATTACTTCTACTGGTACAAACAAGAGCCTGGGGCAGGTCTCCAGTTGCTTATAAATGTTCTTTCAAGTGTGGACAGAAAAGAAGAACAAGGACTCATTGTCCTACTGAATAAGAAGAACAAACATCTCTCCCTGAACTTCACAGCTCCCCATGCTAAGGACTCAGCCACATACTTCTGTGCAGCAAGTGCACAGTGCACCCCAGGCATCTGTTGTCTGCACACAAACCTGAGACCAAAAAGACAAACATTTTTCCACCTTTAAGATGAAGATATTTCTGAATTATATTAAGAGTGGGACATTTTTAAATGTCCTGAATTCTGTTTCTAAAAGATACAATGAGTTTTAGAATATTTTTTATTAACTCCAGATGAAAGTGAATTCTCAGGTGTGGAAGCTCTAGAACCATCTTTCAGGTTCCATTTAGATCCACTCCCTCCATCAAAGGAACTCAGTGTTATTAGCAGATCTTGATGGAGAGGCTCTTAACTTTTAATAACTACTTATTGTTTCTTATTAGAAAAAAAGTAAGCAAAGGAAGTAAAGCATAAAATGGAAAATTAAAGTGTCCTCTAATCCTATCATACAGTGTGTGTGTGTGTGTGTGTGTGTGTGTGTGTGTGTGTGTGTGTGTTTATAAAAATGGCATATACTACATTTGGTTTCAGCCATCCATTAGGAGTTTTAGTACATACCACCTATTAACAGGGTAGAATTGAAGACAAGGCTTTGGTGCAGTTTGCATAGAAACCACCAGAGATCACCACTGTTCTGGATGTGGTTTCATTTTCATTGTGGGCATCCTAGTTGAACACGCCTATTTCCTTTTTCAGTCAGACACACACAAAAGACTCCTGTTTTACAGAGTTTCTTGCCTATGAGAGGATAGTTTCTAAAGAATCTTTCTGGAACCTAGCCCTGTAAAATAGGATGTACTGCAAGAAGCAAGAATCATTTCCGTCTACCAGCATGTTTTCTGTCATCTGCTCCAATATCGTGATCCTCTTAATGTTCAGTAAGTAACATTTTCTTCCGAGTATTAATGACAGTTCATTTTTCCTAAAGTTGAAATGACCTTCATCCATCCCTCATACCCTATAACAAAGCCATCTTATTTATTTCTAGAGAAGAGTGCTGGAGATTCCATAACTCAGACGGAAGGTCCAGTCACTCTCACAGTGGGGGCACCTCTGCTCCTGAACTGTACCTATCAGACCTTTTATTTAGAGCCTCTGCTTTTATGGTACGTACAATATCTCAACAAGGCCCCTCAGCTACTCCTGAAGACCTCCACAGACAACCAGAGGACAGAGCACCAAGGGTTCCAGGCCACTCTCCACAGGAGCAGCAGCTCCTTCCACCTGCAGAAGTTCTCAGTGCAGCTGGCAGACTCTGCCCTGTACTACTGTTGTGTGAGGGACACAGTGAGGGGGACTGCAGGGGAAGCTGCACACAAACCCGGGTGCAGGAGGCTGAGGGGCGTGGCCTGTGAGGGAGTGCTGTGTGTCTTCTCTCAGTAGTGTTAAGGCTGCTCAGCCCTTTGAAGTGCCGGAGTTCTCACCACAACCATGCCCAGGAAACCCTGATTACAATTAACCATCACCAAGAAACATTACAAAACTAACTTTTGAAACCCCTCATGGATTTTGTGTTCCTCTCTCATGCAAGTATGACCCAAATAAAAAATGTAATGTTTTATCTATGAATCTACTTCAGGCTTCACAACTGAGGCTCTTCTTGGTTCATGTTGCAGAGTTCACCCTAACACCCACCAACCTTCATTTCAAAAGGCTATTTAAGAGGCTGAGATGTGAGAATACCACCAGTGAGGTACTGAGAGTCAATCCTTCCATGTCCTCACTACATACTGCCTGAGGATACAATCTTAGTTAGGAAATGCTATGTCCAGGAAGTCTTTCCTCTTCACAGCAATTCTCCCCTGACAGCATCTGACCTTTACCTTGACCTTGTCTGAGGTAGTTTCTTACCTTGACTTGTACTTGGATTCTCTGATTATTCTGAACAAGGAAGAAAGAGCAGGATTTTGATCAACCCCAGGTTTAAACAAAACATTAAGCTAAAATACAACAGCAGTCTATATTTTCTTGGCTGTACAAGAAAGATAGTGTGAAGATAAGGATGCCTCTCATAAGAGAAAAAGGTTGTCTGCATGTACACAAAGCAGTAAGATAAACACAGTGTCTGGTGATGAGGGAGCCAAAGGGAACAACAAACCCTGTTTCTGGGTCAACAAAAATATTAGCTTGAGTTATTATCATTGGCCTCATGAGTTCAGCTGAGTGATGCATTAAGGAACCCACTATGATGAGAATGAGGAGATACAGAGTTTGAGCCCCCACCCTTTTTTGCAGATTATTTGGGGTTTTATTCTTCCCCCAAATCTGTGGTTCCTCCTTAACTGTGCTACCCTGCCATATAATGGTGTAATCCCCATGAACAGCATCATCCAAGTCCATCCCTTTCATAATCTTACTAGAGTCAGACTCTGCATAGGAACTGGAAAGACTAGTGAGCCAGGAGGGAAGCTGAGCATTTCTTCTTCCACTGGATATTCAGCTCTGGTGGTCGTGATGTTAGCAATATCCTTCTTGACTATGGAACATGTGAGCAAGATCTTTTTTCCCAGCCCCAGCATCCCACCATCTTATCTTCATCTCTTGCTCCCTCTGACTGAATGGTATAATGACTTTTTGTGGTTACTAGGCAGTGCCTGCCTGTTCTGTCACCATTTCCTGAGACTCAGAAAGAATCCTACTCCCAGCCCTCTACATATGTCCTCCCCAAATGTTCTTCTCTTCCCATATGAACATACCTACTCTGCTTAGGACTACACAAGGAGGTAAAGGTGAAGTCTTGCTGTAGCTCACACAGGTTCTCTCAGCATTTTGTTTTCGCAAACCATGTGTTTGCAAACACATTTACAAGGACTGTTGAGCTTGATTTGGCTTCTGCTATGATTCTGACTCTTAACCTCCTCACTCACTTGCCCATAAGATGTCTTCTACTATGAGTCAAAATTCTAATGCTGTGCAGTTCTATAATCTCTGTCTTATCCACATCTACTCTGCAGTTTTCAAGGACTTTTCATAGGCTGCATATTCCAAACAGCTGTGTATCTAGATAAGTGTGTCATCTATTAATTGTCATTTTCTTCTGTTAGTGACAAATTCTATTCTCATTTGAAAATTTCAAGAAGTAGATATTTTTATCATGCTTTTTATTTACTTAAAGGAAGTGGAGATTTTAATGTAATTTTCCAATGTTATGTTTATATGTGTATGTATATAATATATAAATACATAAATACTTGAATAATGTATATATCTTTAATATTGATTTAGATAATGTAGGCAGTTTTCCTGTCCTGCAGCCACTCTCAATCACTCAGAAGCTTAATATCAATTGTAAATGCTCAGCCAATAGCTCAGGCTTGTTACTAAAAACTAGCTTACATTTTAAATTAACCCATATTCGTTATTTATGCTTTTCTACATGGCAGTACCTTTAATAGCATGACACATTCATCTCTTTCTCCCTCTGTATCTGGATGGTAACTCTTCTGACTCTGTCCTTCTTCTGCCCATCATTCTCCTAGTTTGATTGTTCCACCTACAATTCCTGCCTGGCTACCAGCCAATCAGCATTTTATTAAACCAATCCAAGTGACAAATCTTCACAGTAAACAAACAGACTATTCCACAGAATTTTCTCCTTTTTGTCTAATTAAAAAAGGAAGGTTTTAACTTTAACATACTAAAATTATATACAACAAAAACAGTTAAGAATTACAGTTACAATATCCAGTCCATTTGTATTTGACAAAATTAGAGAGGATAATCTATTATTTATCATATCTTTGTAACTCCAAAGTTTAGTACCTAATTTACCAACTATCATAACTAAGGAAAACTATAACTATCTAGTCTTCAATGCCATCAAAGACACCATTAGGGTGAAATGTTACCTTATAACAGGGACATCAGGCTGCCTGGAGAATCAGCCAAAGTTCCTCTGTTATGTTGGGACATCCAACTCTGGCCTACAGGTCTAGCATGTCTGACAGATTTTCCTGTGAAGCAGGGAATTTTTAAGGGCTGTCTTACCTTATCTCAGCAAAATTCAGCAGTCATCTTTTTTGCATCCTGATGGTCCAGTTTGGACAGTATCTGTTAGCAACTGAGACAAGGACAGTTTCTTTGCCTTTGTGGCTAGCATTTACCATAGAGAAAAAAATTCCATACAGAGTTTTTTTTCCAATGCCCGTCATATTCTTTGAAGTAGATTGGTGTTGCCAGAATCAGACATGTCTCATTGTCATAAAAATCCTTATGTTATGAAAACATTTTAAATGCCATATTATGTACATCTTTGAAGTATTTATAGACAATATATCTATTCAGCTAAATATGTATTTATGACCTTGAAAACATATCTAACATGACTTTACATTTGACTAGTATGGATGACTATTAATCTATGTTTTCTAATTTTACATTATACTTTTAAATGAGTTGCATAAGCACAATAACCCAAACAAGAGTGGAAACATATATACAATATAACAAAATTAACTTTAAATTTGTAAAAATATACAAAATCCATACTGATGTAAAATATTTAAGACTAATAGGTGCTTTTTTGGTTTAAAAGTAGATTCAATAATCTACCCTTTTATCCTATCATTCTTATATGCCTCCTTTTTTCTTTTCAGAAAGAGGTCCTTTAATCTAATATTTGTTCAGCTTTTTTTCTGACTACCATGGATATCTCTCTATAGGCTGTGAATGTGTTGCTCTGATTGATTAATAAATAAAGTGCTGACTGGCCAGTAGCCAGGCAGAAAGTATAGGTGGGATAAGCAGAGAAGAGAATTCTGGGAAGAGGAAGGCTGAGTTAGGAGTCACCAGCCAGACACAGAGGAAGCAAGATTTGAAGGCAGAACTGAGAAAAGGTAACAAGCCACATGGCTAAATATAAATAAGAATTACAGATTAGTTTAAATGTAATAACTAGTCAGTGATAGGCCTGAGCTAATGTCTGTGCAATTTTAATTAATATAAGCTTCTGAGTGATTATTTTATAAGTGCTGCAGGACTGTGGGGGCTTAGCAGGACCGGGAGAGAAACTTTCCAGCTACATCTGACCATTACCAATAACCAACCCCCCTTAAATGATAATAAATATTCCTAACCCATCTTTTGAGAGTGTGGGCCTAGTTCTCTAGACTACCTACTATTGAATGGGGGTGTTGACATCCTTTAGGTAACCTCAGGGAAAGTTGGATAATTGTTAAGTCTTGGCTGCAGTAGTCTGTGAAACTAGATCATCTTAGTCAGCAGCCTGGAAGTTTTCTGGATGCTGGATCACCTAGGCCATCATTTTCATTGGTGTCTGCCCCTTGCTCTGAAAATACATAAACTTTTAAAGGTAACATAACTATTGGTATTAGTACAAGTATAAATTTTGCATTGTACAAAAGTCAATTAAAGATGGGTTTTGCTATGTGTTTGAATAGGTAAAATATACATCACATGTCTTGTAGGTTTTATTATGTTTGTAGCCAGGATTTTCAGGGGGTCTTCCTTGATCAAATATGATTTACTTTAACTCAGAATGAATCCACAGCCTCTTATTTCCTGTAGAAATAAAAGCATAATCTCTTTCCCAAAGTAACACATCTTTTGACTCATAATATACCATCCACAAGCTGGTCACACAGGAAAGTTGATAGGTTAAATTGTCATCCAACGACCCAAGAATCCAAGGATAGGACAGATGACAGATAACCCATGTCTACCTGAGATAATACTTATCTTTCCTTCATCATTCTTTTTCTACTGAGTCCTCTATGGCTTACATAAAGTCTACCCACATTGTGCAACTCACTGACTCTTATGTTAATTTCTTCCAGAAATACCCTCACAGACACAATCTAAAACGATGTTTTTACAGTTATCTAGGCATCCTTTAGCCTAATCAAGTTGATACAAGATTAACCATTATAACATCCAATTCTGAGAATTAATTCCATATGAAAACCCTCCATTCTCCTTTTGTTTTATCATCATATAGACCTAAGCTTATCCTGAACAACATGAACTGAGATAGGCATGGTGGCACTCCTTTAATTCCAGCACTCAGAAGGCACAAACAGGAGGATGGCTAGCCGGTCTACATAGTAAGCTCTAGGCCAGTGTAGCTGAAAGTTTTCTCTGGTCCTGCCCAGCCGCAAAGACCCCACAGCTGCTTATAAAATAATCACTCAGAAGCTTATATTAATTAAAACTCCTTGGCCATTAGTTCAGGCCTACCACTGATTAGCTCTTACATTTAAACTCAGCCATTTCTGTTAATCTATATGTTGCCACATGTTCTGTGGCTTCACCTGTGTGCCATTACATGCTGCTACCTGGACAGCAAGCTGGCATCTACTGACTCAACCTTCCTCTTCTGCTTATCCTGCCTATACTTCCTGCCTGACTACTGGCCAATCAGTGTTTTATTCATCAACCAATCAGAGCAACACATTAACAGCATACAGAACATCCCACAGCAGGCTAGCCATGTTATTTGATTTTCTTTGACCCTATCTCAAAGAAAACCAAATAATATGAGGTCTGAGAGGGTTCTCAGTCAGTAAGCATGAACTTCTGAGTTTGAACCCATATAAAAAGGCTGTGACTAGTGATGAATGCAAAATTCACATAAGAAACATCCACATATGTACATCTTAACACATGTGTGCAAACACACATAGCATGTATACAAATATACACAAACATACATTTATGTGTGTAAGAAGCATATAAAATATATTATGAAATAATAGCCATAATCATAAATCATCAGCTAAACATTTTGACACTAATGCATACCTAACAGATGTTCCCAAACTCAATTATTACAACTCTGCTTTGTGTCAAGTATTAACGTTTTAATAAATTCCAAGAATTACAAGCAATATTGTTTTTAATAAAAAGTGGGTTAACCCAAAATATGAAGTTTGAAATCCTTATAAGGCAATATATATTTCCTTTTATTAACATATTAATCAACAGTTCTATCCTGATGTGAAGCCTACGGACCACAATGACCAGTAAAGAAAAATATCCCCAAAAGTGCAATAGTGCCACTTACTTCTTGGCAGTCACCAACCTCATCAGCTATCTAAGCAGATTTAAGACTCACTCAGTGAGAAGGAACTCATGCCCAGAACTATAAACCCAGCAACTACCAGTGGCTGGTTAGGCACATGAAGTTAGAAGAGCAAACCAGTATGATCTCTAACTGCATTGTTAGTACTTATCCTTATGCACACAGAAAGTGTAGCTCTCACTATATCAATGGACCTCTCATCAAGGAAGCTTCTTTTTGCAAAAGATAGAGACCATCACAGAAATTCACACTTGGTCAAAATGAAGAGAACCACTTACTGTGGTTCCCAGTCCCAGATGATGAATCTACATCATAAACCCTACACCTAATGCTCAAGGAACATCATTGAAGAGGGGCTGGAAAGATGGTAAGAGTTAGAATACCACAGCATCTGCTGAGAGATTATATATCTTCTATATGAGACAAGGAACCTGCACCCATGATTTCTCAACAATATAGTTGGCTAAACTATACCTGAAAAATGACACCTGTTGACATCCAGAATGGATGAGGGAAAGCTCATGAGGCCCCACTCCTAGATAAAGAGCTAAAGGCAATTCACAACTGCTGAGAAAGTAATCAGTTTTCCCCAAAGATGAACCTCCTACATGGTTGCCCAACATTATGTCCAGTGATTTGTAAGCCCTAAAGACACTGCAGCTTTGTGAGACCTAGTTCAGTTTTTGCCATACTTCTGACCTACAGAAGTTTCAGAGAAATACATAGATGTTTTTATAAGTTCCTGAATTTGTGATGATGTGTCACACAACAATGGGAAACACATACAGAGTTAATGAAGTAATTAATGAGTGTTCATGATACTTACAGCCTATTATGTCATAAGAATACTCAAAATGTAATGAAATGTTTTATAGACTCCCCCCAATGTAACTATATCTCTAAAATTATGCATAAAGTTATCGTAATGCAACATAAATAAAAAATTAATGATTTTAGCTAGAAAAGCTGTGTTATCTGTCTTTTCTCTCCATTGAAAATGTTATAAATATGTTCTCACATGAATAGCTAGTGAGAAATTATGGAAACAAAAAGGAAGTATAAAATTATGTCAATAAAATAAATAATAACATATTTCATAACTTTCTGAATTCTGTTTGTTGTATTGTCTCTTAAAATTTGTCATCTATTATGAATTTATTTTTCCAAAACTTCCTGTGGGCCTATTTTCAACCCATAATTTGTATACTTCTTTTCTTTATATGTATTATAATCTGAAAGACTTACAAAACACAAACCCTCCCCTGTACATGCTCATAAAGCTTTATTTTATTTTTTCAATTTAAGAAAATTTTTTATTCATTTTACATACCAACCACAGAACCCCCTGTCATCCCTCCTCTCACCCCACCCCACCCCCCCCCCCGACCCACCCCAATTCAAAAGGGTAAGGGCTCCAATGGAGAGCCAGCAAAGCCTGGTACATTCAGTTGAGGCAGGACCAAGCCCCTCCCCGCTGCATCAAGGCTAACTTTAGACCCACAGCTATAGAACTTGCATGTGGCCAGACTAGGCCCTCTACATACAGGAGACAGTTGTGTAGCTTGGTCTGTTTGAGGGGTGTAAGAGAATTCCCATTGGGCTACACCTGGTCTGGCTCCAGAGTGCCAGCACCTATCCCTAATCCATCTTCTGTTTTTTGTTTTTTGGCTACCTTTTGTTTCTCTTGTCACCCTGTGTGACTCTTGTCTCCCAGTCTCCCAGGGATACAAAGCCTATGCAAAAACTTGGTTTAGGGAACTCAGAAATACCTGATGCATTGAGGAATTTGCACTTGGCATTGTATTTTGGAGGCTTCATTCAGGTTGTTTTGAGCATATGGAAATCAACTGGCTAAACTGTAAATACAGAGAAAAATAAAAATGCCCTGGGCTAAGTAAAAATGTTTCAGTCCTTAGAGATTGGATCCCCCTGCAGCCAAGAAAGGCCGGATTCATTCTTAAGGTATCTCTAAGTCTTTTGATTGTTTGTTTTTGTTTTTGTTTTATTCGAGACACGGTTTCTCCGTGTAGTTTTGGTGCCTAACCTGGATCTGGCTCTGTAAACCAGGCTGGCTCCGAAACTCACAGAGATCCACCTGCCTCTGCCTCCCTAGTGCTACACCGCCACCACCCGGTGCCTCTGAGTCTTCTTTCCACGGATCCTTGTGAACTCACACACACATGCAGTGACAGGTCATGACAGAGGTGATAGATAATTATATGTTCACACGGTTGGGCTTGCCCGGCGGACTGCCTAACTATTTCTGGTGTAGAATAGCCATCTCCGGGTCAGACATGTTGCAGGACCGGGACTCTGTGGCCTTATGTGGTTGCGTACAGCGCGCGCGCAGCCATGTAATCTACGTGCATGTGTGGAGTATACACAGGAGTCCCTGTACGCATGTGAGGCCCAACCTTTAAAAAGCCAGCGCCATCTTACATGAGCCCCCCTTCTCTCCTCACCCACGTGTGTGTTTCACGCAGGCCTGTCACCTCTGTCCTCTTTAATAAAACTCTTCCGTGGTCTTGTTGTGTTCTAGCGCCGCATAACTAACAAGAGTGGCCCCAGCAGTGGGGTCAGGATCTATTCCTGGTGCAGGAGCTGGCTTTCTGGAGTCCATTACCTATGGTGGGACACCTTGTTCATAAAGCTTTGAAATTCAACCATGAGAAGGACAGGAAGGATGGTTGAGCATTCCGTATAATTGAGAACTTGTTCTTAATTGTCTATTTGGCCCCTAGGGGGTACTATTGCATAGGAGGGAATGGCAGAACTACTACTCAAAGGCAAGTTCTGTCTTTTGTTAGGTTGTGACAAGAAGCATCTCAAACCAGAAGCAGGCAGATGATCAGGAAAGTGTTTCTTCCTAAAGGTCCCTTCACTGTCTTGAAGAGGACAAGTAAATCACCTGTCATTCTGTTAGACCCAAAGTTCAACTATAATCCCCACCTGCCCAAGGACCAGGTAACTTCCTGGGAATCTGGGAATTTGTGTTCTTGGAAACTAACAACAAAGCCTCACGGGAAGGTACAGTGACCCGTGGGTTTTGCCCATATCAGCTCAGCTGACACGTGTCTCAAGGCCACTTACCTGGAAAGTTTCCAGGTGATGGTCCTAGCCATATTCCGTCTTGGCCAGTATTTAGGTTTTTTGTTGTTGTTTTTGTTTTTGTTTTTGTTTGTTTTTTTTTTTTTAAATAAAAGCTTACTTAAATTCAGCCAAAATGATAGAACTGGTTTTTCTGGCAGATTTTAGGACTAACAATTCCTCCTTAACAAGAGAGCCACCTGAGTCCAGATCTCTCAGTCATTAGATTCTATTTCCTGGAAATCACCCTAGAAGGAGAAGTCTGCTTCCTTATTACTTGCATGCCATGACTTTGCCGTGCATCCTGAGGCTTGACGTGCCTCTACTACTCAGTGTCACTCTGCTTTAGTCTGCTACTCCCAGAAAGAACACTGTGCTGTTTTATGGGGAACAGAGACCCTCCTAGTGGTTGAGTAACTCCACACAGCACTGATGCTACAGAAAGACGCATCGACAGCAGCTGCTCTGGAGCTGAAGGACAGCTGCTCATCCCTTACCCCTGTATGTTTTTTGTCTGGGTTTCCAGGGTGTTCTGAAGCTCGCACCAGGAAGCCAGCCTGTCTCAGGCATGAACAGCTTACAGACTGACATAAGAAAAAGGAAAACTCCTTCCACCCAGGGAAACTCTTCAATCATGAGACTGGAGCAGCTGAGTGCTCCTCTGTCACACAATGCAGAAATGAACAAAAATTACCTGAAACGTGCAGAATAAGGGACCTTGGTTGCTTTCAGGAAGTTGGTATGTTCTGTCAAGGCAAACAATATGGAGAAATTAGAATCCCAAAACATGCTTAGCTCCTACAGAGACTGCTCTTAGTGGGCGTGTGCTTTCTATTTTGCAAAGAAAGTTTCTGATTCATAAATGATAGCATTCTATCCTAGAGTTAAAATCTTAGAGCAAATTAGGCTACAAAAGCCTTAACATGCTGGAGGAAGTTAATTGCTCCAATGTCATTGAGGAGATGGGAAAATGGCCAGTGGATAAAGTGCTCACCTTGAAACAATGAGGATCTAAATTCTGATCCCCAGCACATATCTAAAAAGCAAGGCATGGTAGAACCTGTAATCCAAGTGCGGGGAGTAGAGACAGGTGGATCACTGTAGCTCATTGAAAAAATTTAGCCCAAACTGCAAGTTCCAAGTTCAGAGACCCTGTCTCTAAAGAAGACTATTGGGGTCCAGCCCCTAATAGCCTTTCCCAGAGTCCCAGAAATGATGCTACCAGTGGTGAGGAAGTTAATCTGAGGGATTCTCAAATAAACCTACGTACATGAAACTCTTTAGTCCATTCACTTTATTCTTCTGAGTCAATTCTCTCTCTGCACAGCTTCTATTCTGCTCTTCTACTTAGCTCCTTTCTTGCCAGATTTCTCTCTACATTTTTATGCTGTTCCCTCTAAGTGCTGTCTTAATTCCTTTATCTAATTCTACCCCATCTAGGTTCTCATCAGTCTAGCTCTTTCCCATCTTTATTCTTCTAAGTTCTCTCTCTCATTCCTCCCCCATCTAGTTCTTTCCCATCTCCTCTTTCCCATATAGTCTTCCTCCATCTGGTTCTTCCTCCTCTTTTCTTCCCTATATTCCATCTCATTCTTCTAGTTCTCAATCTAGTCCTCTTCTCCACTCTAAGGTTTACAGTTATATACCCATGCAATAGCAAGGTCACCAGGCTTGAATTCCCTCAGGGTCAAAGGAAAGACAATAAGATCCCAACAAAGAGTCAGCTCTCATTTACAACCCAAAAGGGAAGTGATTGATGGGGAATAGAATCAACTGAGGGCCAAATTCAGTTAGAAGGAAAAATATGTGCTCAAACTATATTCTTAAGAAGTAGTTAGGTAAAACATTAGGAGTTTATCAGTGATGAGTGAAAATAAAAATGTTTATTTTCCTTTGGCCCCTTATCTGTCCAAGCAATCTCAGCTGCCACTGTTTTCTGGTGGGGTGGTGGGGTTGGGGGTGGGGTAGGGAGTGCACTCAGTAACCAGGCAACCTGAGTCACAGCTTGACATACCTGGTAAGTGAAAACCCTTTAGTTCTGAGCTAAATTGATCTAGAGCAGAGATAGCATTTGGAAGAAAGAAAGTTAAGCTTAATTAGAACATCTGCCAGGCCTCAAACAGATAGTCTGAATGCTTTAATCTGTTCTAGGAAGTCTGGGAAGTATGTCACATAAGATACTTTTGTCTGGAGAAGGTCCTGGCCGGATGTTGCTAATGATGATAATTACAGAAAGGTCAGAAATTAGGGGTCTGGCTGTGTTACTGCTGTCAGCACAGTTGGGGAAGGTTGTCCAAATATTCCAATAGTAAATGGGAGATTGTAGCCAATGAATGATCATATACACTGTTCTAGGAGTGGAAAAGCTACAATAGCACATGAGAAATTCATAGCAGGAAATGGCTAATATTCAAAAGCCAATACCACCAAGACTCCTAAAGCCTTGGCTTTATCCCCTGGGAAGGCTCTTGACTTCTTCCAGGTACAGCTTTGTCACAGTCAGCCAAATTCCTACTTCCTATTTATGCATCACGCAGCATGTCTCAAATAAGGAGAATGATAGAGGGAGACATCCAATGTCAACTTCTAGAACATCTGTACCCACAGCTGAGTGTATGAACACACGCATACACACAGAGACAGAGACAAAGAGAGACTGAGAGACAGAGTCATTTGAGACAGTGATTGGCCAATTGGCATGAAGTTGGCTGTGAGTTATTTTTGGGCAAATCAGAGATTTGCTTTATATTATTAATTTTATCCCTCAAGCAATAAAGAAGCCCAGGACAATTGACAAACCATCTTTGTTTTGAGATATTTTGATCGCACTTTGACACTCAAGACTGACCATAAAGTTAGCCTTGACTCAGAAGTGAGAGCTAGTTCCTAGCCTACCTGAATTAGCCATAGAAGTTTTGGAGGATCCAGAACATGTAGAGAGACACAGTAAGTAGCAGGGAGTGGCATGAAAAATTGGCAGGCATTTTGGATCAAGAAAGTAGAGAAAGAGGAGGTCACAGGTTGCTTCTCTGATCAATCATGTTTTTACCCTGATATTTGATTCCCAATTTTTTATTAATAATAGAATAATTTAGATAATCACTACACATCTTATTTTTCAAACTGCATTATTTCCATAGTATTCTACCTTGTCTCTTGACTTCAGCCATCTGAGTCTTCTGATAAAAAAGGATCCCTATTGGTTGTAGTATTAAGGCAACTCCACATAGTTAAGAGGGAGGTTTATTTTGTGGGGTAACTTACAAGTAAAGGGATAGGTTACAAGGTTCAGGAAAGGTATAGCACAGACCAGCAGTGTTCTCTGGAAAACTCAGCTCAATCTACCTCCAGCATCCAGGATTCAGGAACCAAAAGAGCCAGCACATCCGGATCTCAGGTCTTAAGGGCTCCTGTCTTGGCACTCCGTATAGGCGTGACAGTTACCAAAGACTCAATGGGGGTAGTACTTCCAGATCAAAGCTGGAACAACTACCCACTACAAATCTCTGCTCACTCACTGAAATGCTTGAGGCTGGAGAACTTGGTCAAGGCTGTCCTAACAGTGTGTAAATGACATCTTTATAGAAACCCATACTACAAAAGCAAAAAGACCTTACACAGTGAGCCTAATGAACAGACACTTCTATTTAAACATAAAGGCTCCACAGTGTTTCCCATGAGACCTTGGGTTGACTGGTCTATGAATGAGCTGTGCTTTCTGTCTTTCACCCACACAAGTTACTTTTAGGGGTAACCATTTAGGGGATGCTGAGGATTGACTCCAAGGGCTTAACTTCAATCCATGCCCCTCAGACCCTTTTTCTTTCTCCTTTCAAGTTGTATTTTGCTAATTTCTGTTGAGTGTCCATTAACAATTGATGGCTCCCTAGCGGCCTTTACTTCCCTATACCATCTTCCACAGTACTACTTATCACAAGCATTTGCAGCATTCTTGGACAGCCCGTTAGGACTTCAGTCTTTGCAGCTAACCTGGTTTGTCTACGCCAGTAAAAATAGAAGAAGGAACTTACATTTTCCATTCTTCTTTCGTCCTACTCCATCTACAGTGGGTTCTCATTAATGACTGGGCCAAGAACATAAACTAATCTTTCTGAGTGTTGGATGTGCACATATGTGTTTTAGTGAACACCCACATGGAGAGTCCAGAGGAGGATAACAAGTGTCTTCCTTGATCATTCTCATACTTTTTTTGAGAGAGAGTCTCTTAATGAACCCAAGCATGCCATTTAGGTCAAGCAGGCTGGATAGCAACCTTCTGGGACTCATCTGACTCTGTGCCCCAGTGCTGGGATTACAGGCATGTGAGGCCATGACCAGCTCTTATATATGTGCTAGGGGTTTGCAGCCAGATTTCCTTAGCTTCACAGCCAGTACTCTTATTGAGCCATCTCCCCCACCTCTAAAATTATTTTCATGTAAACCTCCCAAGTCAGCATTTTGTTTCATTCAAAATATTTAATATTACCTATTAAAGCAGAATAAAAAGTTGCAAAAACCAAAACATTAACATTTTCAATGAAAATTGAAAGTTCATATTTAAAACACTCAATTCTAGGTCATTGAGATATATAATCAGTATAACTATTTTTAAATAGGGTCTTCACATGAAGCTGAGGCTAAATCTTGAATTCACTACAATTAGCCTGAACTGGCCTTAACTTGCTGCAGTCCTCCTGTCCCAGCTTCCCAAGTTTTAGGATTACATGTATACACTGCCATGCCCTATGGTATCTCTTTGTGCAGGTTAGTCAATGTATAAAAGCAATCTTAAGTAACTGTTGTGAACATTGTCCTGATTTGTGTTTACCTACCTGTGCTATATATAGGCACAGAAGTTAGAACTTCAGAGCCACAGGAAAATGGGCTCAAGAATCTACAATACCCAACACCACCTAAGAGGAAAGCTTGGGCCACCTAGTTATATTTTCTTTTTCTTCCCTAAAGTTTATTCTAATTCAAATTCAGAATTAGAGTTTCCAGGTGTGCTGACTAGTTCTATGTCAACTTGACACAAACTATCATCATTTTGGAGAGGGGACCTCATTTCAGAAAATTTCCCCACCAGATAGGCCTATGGGCAAAGCTGTGAAGCATTTTCTTAATGGAGTGATTGATGTGAGTGGGCCCATCCCACACAGAGCAGTGCCACCCTTGGACAGATAGTCTTTGGGTGTTTATGAAAGCTGGCTGAGTAAGACATGGAGAGCAAGCCAGTAAGCAGCACTTTTCCAAGGTCTCTGGATCAGTTCCTGCCTTCAAGTTTCTGCTCTAAGTTCTTGTTCTGACTTCCCTGGATGATGAAAAACAAGTTGTAAGATGAATAGATCCTTTCCTCCCCAAGTTGCTTTTGGTCATGGTGTTTATCACAGCAATAGAAACACTAAGACACCAGAATAACCTGCAAAGATTCCTTATGTGCAAACTCAGTTTTCAGAGCAAGTAACTGGTACCTTAATATGTAGAGGAACATCGTTTTGAACCTGAAAGGTGGCTGTAAAGTAGTTTTGTGTGTGTGTGTGTGTGTGTGTGTGTGTGTGTGTGTGTGTGTGTGGTGAGTGTGTATGTGTGTGTGTGTGTCTGTCTGTCTGTCTGTCTGTCTCTCTGTCACTGGAGCACTCTTACCAGCACCAAGACTACTACTGTCTATAGATTGTTTATTGTATTAAATAAAGACTTTGTGCCCAAAGACCACCCAGTGTTATTTCTGTGGCTCTTTTTTCTGTATCCTTGTCATTTTCATGAAAGACACACAGAATATGTTATCCACTGATGACTGGGTTATATTCAAGTCCTGTGAATGAAGCTTGAAGTAATGCCTCTCTCTTGGTGCTCATGTGGTGTTTGTGGCATGCATTTATTATAACATTTGGTAAAACTGCTTTGAGTTTACACAAACATTCCTCTTCTCCACACTCAACATCATGAGCTCTCTAAAAGAGGATAATGGTGCTGAATTCATTTTTTATTCCTCCAGGTCTAGGACACACTTAACTATATTGGCTGACTTGGATTATGGATTAGATCATACTCCAGAACTCACATTTTTAAGTTCATAGGTAAGAACCAAAAGGATCGTTTTATCAGGAACTTATTTGGGGCTGCTTTTGCAGTAGACACATAGGGTAGCTCACAACTGTACATAATTCCAGTTCCAGGGCATCTGATGCCCTCTTCTTACCTCTATGCTGCATGCTATGGTACACAAACATATACTTAGGCACATACACATACAGTATATACATACACATAAATACATATTTTTAAGTTTTAAACAATTATGTACTTGTTGAAAAATAAAATAAAAAACATAAAGGGACTTCAGATCCTACCTAGGTCTTATGCAGAAACTGTATCTGAATTGGTCCCATTTTTTCCCCTTGCTGCTGTGAGGTAATGCTCTTGCAAACTGATTTAATAAAATGCTGATTGGCCAGTAGCAGGTAGGAAGTATAGGCGAGCAAGTAGAAGAATACTGGGAAGAGGAGGGTGGAGTGAGGAGTCGCCAGCCAAATACAGAGGAAGCAAGATGACAAGGCAGAACTGAGAAAAGGTACCAAGCCACATGGTACATACATAAAGAAGAAGTATGGGTTAATTTAAGTGTAAGAACTAGTCAGTAATAAGCCTGAGTTAATGGCCAAGCAGTTATAATTAACATAAGCATCTGTGTGCTTACTTGGGGGATGCCAGTAGAAGAGATTTGTCCCAACTGCCGGCAGGCTGGGTCACAGGAAAATTTCCAACTACACCTTGGAATTTATAATTACCTGGGTAATTACTTATTTTTATTATCTACATAAGAAAGACTATTTACAAATGTTAGGGCTGTAGCACAGCTGCCCTGGGATGCTAGGCCCTCCATCAGCCTCCTGAATACAGGACCACAGTATATACTGTGGGCCAAGATTTATGTATAGTTTTATAAATACAATCTTGTTCCTATCAGTAGGGTAGCATGTGGTATTTCAATTCACATTGTTTAATGTTTAAATTGGGTTAAACATAACTATGTCCTCATGTTTTTAAGGTGGAAAATTCAAAGTGTTTTCTCCTAGCATTTGAAATTAGCAGTGCTTGTTGTTACGTATGGTCACTCTGCTAAGCAACATCACAAATCAGAAGTTCCAGTTCTTCAGTGTAGCAAAGGAGCACTGACCAGACTTCTGTCCTTAGCAGGCTCCTTTCTTAAAGTAATAACCTTTACCACAAAGTGTGGTTATTCAGGAATGTCCCGATCCACCTATTTTTCATATTAAAAACCTAAAGACTCCTTGAATGCATACCTTATAACATTTCCATTCTAGTTATCTTGTATGTCTGGAATGACTTTCACAGAATTAATTTAAAGACCAGTAAAGACTACAGTCTGAACACACGCCTGTCTCTTGCGCATGTTCCATCTATGGGTTCTAGTTAGTCCAGCCATTGAATGTCCCTCCTCCCCAGAGGCTCTCCATACAAACCTGGGGTCAGCTCAGAAAGTTCCTTTCCCCTCACTGTGCTCCACCCAGCCTCTCAGGCAGGTCTGGTTGGGGGAGGAGCTTCAGGCTCAGAAGGCTGGAAGGGAACTCTGCAGTGTCTGCCCTGGCAGGGTTCCTGGGTGGAGCTGATTGGTTGCAGGAGGAGGGACAGTCAACAGCCATCCTGACACCACAGCCCAGGGCTTGGTTCCTTGCTTCTGTCTCCAGCAGCCAGACAAGCACCATGAAGAGGAAGCTGTGCTCTCTGCTGGGGCTGCTGTGCAACCAGGTTTGCTGTGAGTCTGGCTGTCCACATTCAGGGACAGAGGATTCTGTCAGCACATGGAGGGAGGGGAAGCAGCTCAGGAGTCCTGCAGAGCTCCCACTTTCTCAGAGGACATGGGGTGTGTTCAGAGTTCTGTGGACACTCAGTGACCCCATCTATGTCTCTTTCTCTGTTTCTAACCAGGGGTGAAAGGTCAACAAGTGCAGCAGAGTCCTGTGTCCTTGGTCCTGCAGGAGGGAGAGCATGCAGAGCTGCAGTGCAACTTTTCCACCTCTGCAACCCAAGTGCAGTGGTTTCACCAAAGTCCTGTGGGACATCTGAAGAGCCTGTTTTCCAACCCTTCCACAGCAAAGCAGAGTAGACTGACATCCAAGACAGTCATTAAGGAGTATCACAGCTCTTTGTACATTTCCTCCTCCCAGACCACAGACTTGGGCACTTCCTTCTGGGTTGTGAGAACACAGTGCTTCCTGAGCACCTGCAGCCAGTACACAAACCTTTAGCCGGGTGGGTGTGAACTTTCCCAGTCACAAGACACCAGGAAGCCCCAGACTAGCTTTTGCATAATTTAATATTACCTTCCTATGGCCACTTTTACCCACAGATATTTTTTGCCTCTTGGGTTTGGGATTTTGGACTTTATTTTCCCTCTTGGAATGTTTGCTGCTTGTGTACTACAGATTTCTACCTAAGAGTGAGCAGAGGAAAAAACAAGAAGAACTGGAGTGAAATAAATATTCAGTTACAATGCCCTGGCTCACCAGGAGGCAAACACAAACGGATTGGAAAGCAAAGAAATTGGTTCCCCTCAGCTGGGAGTCTCAACCATGTTCAGGTCTGCCTCACAGAAGTGTCCCCATAGATAAGGGTCAATCCTACTGTGTAACCAGAACTACCAGTGCTGGTAAACATCACCAAATTCTCCCAGGTGACACATCAGTAAGGTGGGACACTTAACATGCATGTTCCATCCCAGTCCCATCATGCTCTTGAGCCACTGTGTGTGCCTAGGAGCTGGTCTACCTGGAGCATGTGTTGTGCATGCTTTAGAAATGTGCTCAGTTGCTACATGGGTCTGTCAGACACAGCTGCCTTGTGTTGTTGCTCACCCCAGCTTTCCTTGTTATTCTATTAAGTTGTTATTGAAGGCAAACTGACTATTCCTCTCTATAATTTGATTAAATTTGGCCCATATGGCTTTGGGTTTGTTGTTAGTTGCATACATGCTTGTAACTTCAATAATTTCCTAGTGAATTTTCCATTTTTTAAGTATTAAAATGTCCCTCTTGTTTTTACCAACACTGTGATTTAAAGTATGTTCTGCACAAGGACAAAAGGCATGTCATAACAATGTATCTTAAGTTACTGGGAGCAAAAGGTCGTGATGGACCAGGCAGATGGCTCAGGACATAAAGTGCTTGCAGTACAAACAGTAAGACCCGAATCCAGATCTGCAGCACCCATGTAAAAGCTGAGCATGGTGGTACATGCCTATAACTGTGGTGATGTTTTATTTGTGCTGAAATGTGGTGATATTTTATTTGTATGTAAATAAATAAAGTTTGCCTGGAGATCAGAGGACATAGCCAGCCATAAACAAAAATCAGGCAGTAGTAGCACACAACCTTAATCCTATGACATGGCAGGTAGAGTCTCTGTGTGTTCAGGGACACACTAGGGAACAACCAAGCATGGTGACAAATTCCAGTACCAACCATAGAGACCTGGAGATCTGTACAGACAGGCAGTGACGAGGAAGTGAGGTGACTGGGTAAAGAGCCAATGAGAAGGCAGAACATCAAGGCAATAAAGGCACAGGGTAGACAGGAAAAAGCTATGGCGGCGTAGTGAGCTAAGGTTAGGTGGTGGCTTTCTCTATTTCTCTGATCTCTATGACTTTCACCCCTGTATTTGGCTCTGTGTTTCTTATTTAATAAGACTATTTAGAAATTTATCTACATATACAGTGGACAGGAGGGTAGAGACAAAGGCTTGCTGGCCAGCCAGGGTAGCTGAAATGGTAAACTCCAGGTTCTGTGAGAAACCCTGTCTCAAAAAACAAGGTGACAAGAGACCATGGTAAATATTCAGTGTTGATCTCTGGCCTCCATACATGCACATGCAGATAGGCACAGGCACACACATACAAAGAGAGAAGGTAGGGGAAGATTGCTAGACACCAGCCTACCAGCCTCTTCCTCTGCTCCCTAGCAGAGGTGAGCAGGTTTTCTGGCTTGTGTCCCTGACATGACATACTGTCTTACCCAAGATCCGATAGCAATAAGGCTAATCTGTCATAGACCAAAGTTTCTTGACTGTGAATCAAAATAAGCTTGCTCTTTCAGAGGTTGATTATCTGAGATGTCTTGTTACAGTGACTAAAGCCGACTGCCACAGAAAGACATCAAAATATAGAATTCACAATATCAAAGCCCTGTTTGATTTTATTTCCTCCTTCCATGCATTGGAACATGAATCTAGTGAAAGAAGGTCATGTTCAAGGGGATCAGTAATTTATAAATTTGAATTATCAATAAACAAAACATATCCTTTCTCAAAAATCTCTGCCCCTTTCTAAATCCTACGTTACTTTCTCAAAGCACTGGGTAGTGGAATGGATGGTAGCCGTACTGGGAAGGTAGACCCATGAAGTGTTCTTATCAGATAGACCTGGATGACAGGCAGTTTCTCAAAGCTTACTTCTCTCCCTCTTGAAACATTTTCTGGAGCCTTAGCTGCAGGTTTGGCCATGGGCTGCAGGTGCCTGGAGCAGCAAAACCCCCGTTGTTAGGCTGAGCCTGGCAGAGATGTGGAGGAGTTTTCATTTGCACAAATATGTGAAGACATACACAAACTTACTAGTGTGGTAGCGTGAAAGTGTGATTAATAAAGTAAATAAAAGAAGCTCAGTTTAATAAATGAACTATTTCTCATACATTTTCCATTTATGGTAAATTATGTTGTCAGCAGCTACTTATACATTAGTGATAACATACAAAGCTGTACGGCCTCACTGAAGCTGTTGGCCGATTTCTATAATTATACTCACAAGTATTCACAAAAAAGTCAGAAGATAGTATAACAAGCATTTTTTCTATTTTAAATTTTATTTATTTATATTTTTTAATTTCATACATGTGTACAATGTATTTTGTTCATATATATCCCTTGCTCCCTTACTTTTGCTTCCAATTCCCATCAGGACCTTCCAATACATGTCTTTCCCAACTCAGGATATTTTATTTTTTTGCTTGTCCTGGATCTCGCTCTGAAGACCAGGCTGGCCTCAAACTCACAGAGATCCACCTGGCCCTGCCTCCCGAGTGCTGGGATTGAAGTTGTGCACCACCACCACCTGACAGGACTTTTTTTTTAATAACTCACTGAGTCCACAAAGTACTGCCCACATGTGCATGGGTGTGTGGTAGTCACCTCCCCGAAAAGAACAGCCACTCTCCTTTTGTTGGGTGTCATCAGCTGCCAACAGCCCCTCAACTAGGCTTGTGCAGGTCGTCACAGCTGCTGCAAGTCCATGTGCACAACGGTGACGTCACATCCAGAGGACAGCATTTCACAGTATTCTCCCCTCTTCTGTTCTTACGTTCTTTCTAACCCCGCCCCACCATGTCCCTTGAGTCTGAGAGCAGGTAGGATTGATACAGGACTCCCCACTGTAACTGATCACTTAGAGTCATTTATTCAGTATTATTCAATTTATGTCTCCACATTAACCCACTGTAATAAGAAGCTTCCCTGACAGAAGCTGAGAGCAGCAAAAATCTATGGTTAGAAATATTAATATTTAGAAGGCAGTTTGGTAACCTGAACATTTAGCAAAACAACATCAATAGGCTCTCCCTTGTGCCTATGACCTCCCTAGCCATGGCTTTTGGCTATGATTACAGTACCAGGCATGAATTCTGTTCTGTGGAGCAAGCTTTGAATTCAATCAGGAGAGAAATTAGTAGCCCTCATAAATCAATGCATCAGAGGGCACATCTTTCCTGCTTGCCAGTTTTCTTAGTCAGTGTTCTGTTGCTAAGAAGAGACACTATGACCATGGCCATTCCCTTCAGTATCATTTAATAGTACTAAATACAGTGACTCAATGGTATGTACAGACAGCAGCTTTCTCATACAATAGAAATAAAGTAGCTATTACAAGCAAAACAATGTGGGTCTGAACCTCTTTCTCAGAAAAGAACCTTAGAAGTAAAATGTCGAGTTTAAACACGGCTGGCTCACATGTGGTTAGAGAAGGCATGTCTTGTCTCATGTGTGCCTGCTGGACTTCACAGGAACCCTGCAGGAAAAGGAACCACAGAAAGGCAAATTGATTTCCATTGGGAGGGTCTTAAATTGGTTTAATTCTTACAGTATTTTGTTCTTTATATCAGAGAACCATCTGCATTTTCTGTTTGTTCCCACAGGTTCCAAGGCAGTCCAGAAAGTAACCCAAGTCCCACCAGACACATCTGGGCAAGGAAGGGACGTGGTGAGTCAGGGTTGCTCACAGGAAACAAAATGAATCAGTACCCATACAATAATCTTGGGATAAACACCTTCCCAATGGAGAAGTTATTCCCCTTGTTTGCTGGAGTTCTTATGACCAAAACAATAGAATAGTCATCCTTCAGTGTACTTCCAGGAAGCAACTAAAACTATCAGCTTCACCCTTCCAGCTCTGCAGCTGCAAGATTCAGTGGACTACTGCAACACTCTCTGGGAACTGATGTGTAGTGTTTAATAGTGTAGAGCTGAGCAGGATCAGCAGCTGCCTAAGAGAAAGTCTCCTGCTGTAGGAGTCAGATGAGATGCACACCTGTAGACCCCACAAAGATGGTAATGGTTGTGGCAATGCAACCTCTGGTCTGGATCTGATGATGGAACTCTAATTTAGTTCCCATATGAGTTTCTAATTTTTTACAAAGGAAACAGAGATCATGAGAATAATTTACCTTAGAATAATTCAGTTACTCCTGTTTGAGTAGCTCCAAAGACTGGTCAAACAAAAACATCTTTTTGAAATTTGGGGGTTTGACATACACACAGCTCTTCAACAAGTAACTTCTTAGCATCAAGTGAGAGACAGTCTTGAGTTGGTCCTAAACAGGTAGACAGCTGTATTTGAACAGCTTTATACTGTGGATATTGGGATTAAGCATTTGGGGAGAGGCTTTGTCTTCCAGAAAACTATAACATCAATTAAAAATAGCTCCAAACAGCCTGCATGGGACCAACCAGGACCCTCTGCATGTGTGTAACAGTTGTGTAGCTTGGTCTGTTTGTAAGACTTCTGGCAGTGAGATCAGGACCTGTCCCTGGCACTTAGCTGGAGTTTGGGAACCTGTTCCCTGTGCTAGATTACCTTGCCCAGCATTGATACAGGGAGTTCAGTCCTACCTCAACTTGATGGGCCATGCTTTGTTCAAGCCCATGGGAGGTCTGCCCCTTTCTGAATGGAGATGGAGCAGAAGTGGGTGGGAAGGGGCCTAGGTGGGAGGTAGAGGGGGGCAGATGGGGAGGGAATGAGAGGAGAAGAGAAAGGGGAAACTGGTCAGTATGTAAAATAAATGAAACAAATATTAATTTTAAAAAATAGCTCAAAACAACACACTGTGCTCCTGGTGACAGCCAGGCTGAGTACTTGGTTTAGGAGGCTCTGATTCTCCTCATTTCTGAGCTTCTGAGAATGTGAAGGCAAAGCTGGCCTGTGGGGGCTGGGCCTTACCTGGTTCCTTTGTGCTCTGACAGGAACTTGCAGAGACTTCAGAACTAGGGACTGTTGGGATCTC
This sequence comes from Onychomys torridus, assembly GCF_903995425.1. Taxonomy (NCBI): domain Eukaryota; kingdom Metazoa; phylum Chordata; class Mammalia; order Rodentia; family Cricetidae; genus Onychomys; species Onychomys torridus. The sequence continues at coordinate 42,330,045 of NC_050451.1, forward strand.
AGAGAGAGCAGAGGCTGTGTATCTATCTCAAGCTTAGAATGAGAGGAAAGGGACCCCAGCTTTGTCTCCCCAGGGAAGCCACGGGCTGGTGAACACTGCTCACCCTGTGGTCAGGCTGAAGGTTGGAGAACTGTCAAAAGTTGAGTAAATATTGGCAGGCACAACCAGGTTCATGGTATTGGTGTGTCTGAGCATAGATACAATTCCTAGTGTTTGGCTTCAGATAAGCCTCTCATGTCTCAACATGGATTAATTTATCAAGCTTACAGATTTTCAATACAAATCTTGTTGAACATTTCCTAAGACAGCAAACTCTATCTTTTATCAGATATTATCCATTGTCAAATAAATCACACTGAAGGGCAAAGTGGTGTTTAAAATGCAATAAATTCCCGACCTAGGTATCGTAGCACTCCCAAACTCAACCTCTTCCTCCCAAATTAATCACACTTCAAGGGTAGCTACTCTCTGCTGCCCACGGGATCCTGCACCAGCTCTGTCAGTAACACCAAGCAGGTCCGTATAGACAAGAGAGAAACTGCTATGGTGCTGTCCCCAGAACATTCAGAGTCTCCATCTGCTTAGCTACAGGAACTGCAAGCCAGTACACCACCAGCTGCCCACCAGCACTGGAGCTGAAATGCAAGGAAGAGTGGACTTCAAAGAGTTAAAGTCAGCCCCCATGGCGCTCAGTGTTCTGTGGTTTAAATCTGCGTCCAGCAAGTGGGACCCTTCAGAGACCTTCTCTATGCTTTTTTTTTCATTTTGCCTTTTGGCCTTTTTTGAGATAATTCACTCATTAAAATCATGAAATCAAATGGAAGATTCCAAACAATAATAGCCCATCACAAAAATTCAGCCAATTTTGGTGGTGTTAACACCTACGAAGGGTTTGCAGCACATATGCACACACACACACACACACACACACACACACACACACACACACACAACTCAACACACACAGGAGCGTGCTTGGTATACAAATACATATGTGTATATATGTACACAGGTGTCACATTTTATAGGGACAGATTTTAGCACACTGTATCTCAAATATGCTTGGTGTATTCACAATGAAATGATTTTACAAATTTAAAAAAAAACAGATTTTTAGAATTAGAACTAAATATGTTGAATCAACAGGAAGTACAGTATCAGAGTATCAGAGCAATCCTGGGACATGATCTCAGCAGCACAATTCTTTTGAGGGAAGGTGACATGATCAGATGGCTTCATCATTTTAAATAGATAAATAAATAATAATGTTGAATTTTCAATGAACAATTTAATTTAATTCCTGCTGCGGTAAAACAGAGGCAATCAAAAAATTGATGTTTATCATTTGCATTGGAAGTAGCTTTATCAGCTGCAAAATTAAATGGACTCTGAAGGCAGTAAAGACGGAGGAGGAGACACTGCCATCATTTTGGATGTAATTGCCTTTCATTGAGACAAAGACCTGTGACTGTTTGACTTCTCATAAATTTTATCAGATGTTTTCATGAAAATCTACGTGTTAAATTTGTGGCCTGAAACTAGCTTACAAGGAACATGGTCAAAGGAATGATGCCTGGGGAACTGTGAGAGAGTCCCCAGGGAAAAAGCTCCACCTTGGGGAACTGTGAGAGAGGCCCCAGGGGAAAAGACAGAGGGCCTTTTACCTCAAGTGCATTTCGTTTTCTGGATGGTCCTTGGCCATGATTTCATGCCTCCTGTGGCAAATCAATTTATAAGACATGTCCATTCTTGTTAGCTGTCATTACACAGCCAGAGAACCCAGTCTGGTCAGTGTTCCCTGAATCTGGATACAGTCTTCTGCCTTACCTTTGGGTTTCCCTAGATATAGTCCACAGTAAGTGCCAGACAACTGTATTAAAACTGGTCTGTCCTGAAAAAGTTCTGGGAAATGGCTGCTCTATTCACTGTGTGTTTACTGATGTCTGTTTACATGTTTTTCTGATCATGCCTTTCTGAACTCCAATAATCTCCCTTGGATCATTGCTTTCTCTGTTACATTCATGTATAAAATAACACTGAAACTGAAACAAAGTTGTCCACAGCATTAGACTGTAGTCCACCTCATTCTTTCAGGTCCTCAGATCCCAGGTCCAGTGGTCACAAATCTGCACGGGTCGACAAATTCTACTTTAAATGTTTCCCTCAAATTATCCCCCTGAATAACACTACAGTATATCAGCTAGCTGTCTGTGTTTCCCTCAGCTCTGGCCCTCAAAGCTAACAGCTTGGCTAACTCTGTTTTCAGTTACTACCTGAATTAATTGCCAGGGGAAGTCAAAGAGATAAGCAACAGTTTGTGGTGAGCCGTGCCTTTGCTTGTCTGTGTTCAGTCCTGTGGCCTGTGAACTGAAGGTGATCCATTTCCTGGTTGGGGCACAGCATAAGAATTGAGGTAATAACTCTCAGCCAAGGCAGAAAAGACATGTCTGTGCAAGACATGTACCATATATTGCACTCCTGCCTGCTGCGAGTGGTAATGTTTGTATATCTCTGGAATGATGTCTCACATACAATTCGCGATATTAAGCCCTAGTCCTTGCTCCCAGGCACGTGCTGTTTCAAATAGACCTGGCAGAGCAACAGGGATTGGAGAAAAGCAAACAGACTGCGCCTTCAGTTAGGTTTGTCCGTCATTTCCAAATGGGCCTGATTTTCACAGTATTTTATCCACTGCATCAAACCATCATCTGTTTTCCAATTGTTCCCACAGGATCTAGAAGGTGCCAGACACACTCAGGTAGTGAAGAAGCTGTCACCTCGTCTATCTGCACAAGCCAGAATTTGTACCATCTTCCTTGACACAAATGAATTCCCAGGTGAGAAAGTATTTTCCTAGTCTGCTAAAGTACTTTTGAGTGAGAGTGGAAAGAACAGCCACTGTTCTGTCTTCTCCTGGAAATCAGCGAACTCCAGGAGCCTTACCATTCAGTTCTACATCTGGAAGACTCACTGAACTATTTCTGTGCTCTCTGGGACTGCCTCAGTGTTTGAAGTGATAGTAAAACCTGGAGGAAAACCCAGGAGCTCCCTAGAGCTAGGCTCCCGCTGAAGGATCCTGGCTGAGCCACACACCTGCAGATTCCAGGCCAGAGGGCAGTGCCGGGAGGCTGGTTTATCTGTAGTCTGGATCAGAGCATATTTATGTGAAACTGTCTTTTTGAAAACAGGTGTCAGGAGCAACTTTCTTCTAATACATTCTGTCTTGAATTCCTAAATCGTAAGTAGATCATACAGAACATGTGTAAAGATTTTTAAAGGTCAAGAATTATCCAGCCTTGATATGAGGGTTTGTGCCTACTCTTACTGTATCTTGTGATGTCATGTTCAGTGGATATTCCTGGGATGCCTGCTCTTTTCTGAAGGGAAACAGAGGAGGAGTGGATCTGGGGGAGAGGGGAAGTGGGGGGGATGGGAGGAGTGAAAGGAGAGGAAACTGTGGCCAGGACGCATTGAAAACAAAAAACAAATTAAAACATATTAAATTGAGATAAAAATTATCTCATGACAAAGTGTTAGTTCCACTTAAAGATGCTGAAAGCACAGATCTGGGTGGAGTTGTTGGGGTGGACAGTGGGAGTCATGTTCTTGCTCTCTTCCCACTAGGCTTTGTGTTAGTTAAATATAAGCGAAGAAGTAGAGCCATCATGAGTGATAAGAATAAGAGATTAATCATAAGATTTGTAAGTCACATGATGTTTAGAGTTTTGGGGGAGTATGTGCAAATTTGTTTTTCTTGCCCAAGTTTACTGAGAAACAGCTGGACTAACACCTGGGAAGAAAAGCTGAGTGATGACAAACAGCTGAACTGTGGCTGTGAGGATGTAATGAGGACAGTTGCAGTCCACAAGGGCAAACTTCCTTCAATGTTTTTGGAGGATGACCTTGAGAAGCAGTTGATTGGCATCATTGTATATGTCTAAGACCAAGAGACACTAAAGGGGGAGGCTTCAATAGAGAACTGATAGGCTAAGCCTGAGTGGCAGTATGCTCTTAGCATGCACAAGGCCTTGTGCTCAATCTCCATCTCTAGGGAATGAAAAGGAAAACAAAGAAAAAAAAAAAAAGGAGCTGATAAATTGATAGCCACATACATGAGTCCTGAAGTCCCTGGACCCCAGGCCAATCTGCAGAGCCAACTTGTGATGGCTGCTGCCCCACACCTACCTTCTAATCTTGCTGTTTCTCTCATGATCCTAACACAGAACCCTATATGGGAGGTGTTTCCAGGTGGCTGAGATGATGCAGATTTACCACAGTGCTCACTAGCAAACGTTGCATCCTCATGCACCTCTCTCAACAACACTTACAATTTAAAAGAAGGCAACAGCAACACTGGTGGTTCGAAAGTCCAAAAGGAGTGGCACTATTAGGAGGTGTAGCCTTGTTGGATGAAGTGTGTCACTGTGGAGTCGGGCTTTGAGGTTTCATATGCTCAGGATTCCACCCAGTGAGTCAGCTGACTTCCTGTTGCCTTTGAGTCAAGATGTAGGACTCTCAGCTCCAGCACCATATCTGCCTGCACGCCACCATGCTCCCCATCCTGATGATAATGAACTGAACCTCTGAAACTGTAAGTGAGCCACTTCAGTTAAATGTTTTTATGTATAAGAGTTGCTGTGGTCACTGTGTCCCTTTATAGCAATAAAAATAAATAAATTAAAAAAAAAAAAAAAAAAAAAACCTAACTAAGACAGTTGGGCTTCCTGCTTGCATCATGACCTCCCCAAAGAGGACTCGAAGTTCACATCTGTGGATGATGCTTTGTCTTCTAGCCTGATAGCCTATGGCTTAGCTACCGAAATCTAGTAAGACGCAATATTAACTTCACTAGCACATCTTATGGGAAGACATGCAGACAAGTGGAAGGCTAGGAAAGTATACTCAGTATGTACATAGATGTGCTTGCACTGAGCTGAATTCAAAAACAGTTTCATAATAATCATGGTCTTTGTTTCTGTGAATACTCACATGCCTGTAACTGGATTTTACACATAGCATTCAGCATTTCCCAATCTTTTAACTAAACCCCCAATTTAACCAATACCCATACTCTTTCTTGCACTGAATTTTCTTTTTTCTTTTCTTTTTTCTTTCCTTTTTTTAAACTAGAAGAGCATCCTCGATCAGGAGAAATACTAAATAAAACATCATAGGTTTGATGAGTTCCTCAAGCTGGCCACTGTGGTGTAATCAAACGTTGTGACAGACGTGAAGGAAAATCCAATCTTCAGTATTTGTTTAGGTGTGGTCCTCCCTGAGTAAGTCCCCTCCTCCCTCCTCCCTCCTCCCTCCCCACAAAGCACATTTGTTAATAGCCAGGAAAGTCCTTAAGCGTTCTGGGAAATGTCTTTAAGAAAGACTTATGAAGCAATGGAAGTCATTGGGAGAAAGCCTTCTAATAGCTCTTAAAGAGAATAAATTAAACTTTCGAGCTGCTTTCTATAAACAAATCTTTAGTTGTCCTTTTTTAAATTACAGCTAGGAAGGAAGAAATTGGGAGTGGAGAGATGGCTTGGCAGCTAAAAGCACTTGTTGCTCTTGCAGAAGACCCGGGTTTGCTGCCCAGCACCAATACACTAGCTCACAAACCTTCCTTAACTCCAGTCCCAGGGGATCCAATGCCCTCGCGTGGCTTCTGTGGGCACCAGGCACCTACATGGCACACATACAAACATGCAAGCAAACACACAACATTCATACACATAAAATAAACAAATCTTTAAAACAGACACACTCATTCAATCAATGAGATCTATTACATAAAAAGGTGGAAATCGTGAGTACAACAAGACGTGAAAGAAAAGTAGAAAGTCACAGGGCTGTACTTGCATATTTCTGGAAGGAGACTCAAAAACACAATGTATGAAAGCCTCGTTCAGATCAATAAAAACATTAAAACATGGCTACTTTAGAAATGCAACGACCCAGTAAATAACAAGCATGCACTGAGGCACTTAATATCGTGACTCACTAGAGAAGTGACAACAAACTGCTGGTTGGTCCTCCCTCCAGCACTCCCAACACCCGAGTGTGCTATTGTAGCCATGAGAAAATGGCGCCAGGAGCTAAGAAAAAAGTGATGACATCTTCCAGTAAAAGGGCATCATGACTGGCCGCCTCTTTGATGGTGCCATAACTGGTTTTCAACTGGTTTTTAAAGGGACTTGCAGAAAAAGATTGCAAACCTAAATACAAATTGCACAAGGATCAACAGGGTTTGTTTTTTTAATTCGTCTTTTATATGATACATCAGGACTGAAGTTTCCCCTCTCTCCACTCCTCCCAGTGCCCCCCACCACCACCACCATCTACTCTCTCCCTCAGATCCACTTTTCTTCCTCCATTTTTATCAGAAAAGAGCAGCCCTCCCAGGGATATCAATCAAACACCGAATGAAAGTTACAATAAAACTAGGCACAAGCCCTCATATCAGGGCCAGGTGAGGCAGCCCAGGATGAAAAGGGCCCCAAGTGCAGGGGAAAGAATCAGAGACAGCCCCCACTCCCACTGTGAGGAGTACCACAAAACACCAAGCTAACAACCACAACATACATGCAGAAGACCTAGCCCAGACCCACGCAAGCTCTGTGGTTGCCATTTCAGTGTCTGTGAGCCCCTCTGAGCCCTGCTTAGTTGACTCTGGTGTTCTCCCGGGTTCTTCAACCCCTCTGACTCCTACAATTATTCCTCTTGCTCTTCTGCTGGGTCCCCTGAGATTCGGGGGGAGGGACCTGATGGAGATCTCCAATTTGGGCTTTCTCTCTGCCTAATCTGCTCGCAAAAGCTGCTGGAGGAAGCCTCTCCGATGATGATTGAGCTACGCACCGGTCTATGAGTATAGTATCATCTCATTAGGAATCATTTCATTGATTTTTTTTTTCTATCCTAGATCTCTGGGCTATCCAGCCTCCAGTTCCTAGTCAAACAGACAGCATCCGGCAGGGGCTCCCTTTCATGGTGTGAGCCTCAAGTTAGACCTATTATCAGTTGGCCACTCTCACAAGCTCTGAGCCTCCAGTATCCCAGCACATCTTGCAGGCAGGATAGATTGCAGGTCAAAGGTTTTGAGCCTGGGTTGGTAGCCTGGTGCCAACACTTGAACTTGCCTGAGAAGATGGCCCGTTCAGCAGGTTCAGTATCCTCCATTACTAGGAGTCCTCGCTAGGGTCACCCTCGTAGAGTTCTGGGAGTTTCTCCTGTCTACGTTTCCACGTTGTCCCCCAAACATCCCCCAGTTCCAGTTGTGCTGTCCTCCTCATACTGTTCCTCCCCCACCCACAACCTCTGTTCCCATTCCCACCTGTCCTAGTCCACATGTGTTCCTTAGAGCCCTCCGTGTTTCTTAGCCTTCCTGAGTCTGGATTGTAATATGATTACTTAACAGCTAATATCTACATGTAAGTGAGTACATGCCATGTTGTCTTTCTGGGTCTGAGCTAAGGATAAACAGTTTAAAAAAACAAAAACAAAAAACAAAACAAAACAAAAAACAAAACAAAACCTTATGAGCTCACCTGCTGACAGAGCAGAATGTCTGAAGCATCGCTCCTGAATTCCTGTGCTGCGAAGTATCAGCAGCCTGAGGGACAGGTAAGAGCACGGGTCCCCATCAAGGCTTCATTGCTTCCGTACAACTTTGCTCCAACATGAGAGCCTTATCTGTTTTCCATCTGTCAGGATCGGACCCATGGCAAACTCCTCACTAGGGGAAAGGAAGGAAGTAGGTCTTTACTGAAGCACAGTCAACCTGACATCCAGCTGAAGTCCTTTGCGACTTTACTCTGGCTTTGCTGCCCTCCAGTGTTCATGTGTTAAACTGTTCCAAAGCCTGGTGTAATAGGCACTCTGGGGGCAAAACCACAGCTTCCTGGGACCGGAATGCCAGAAGGCTCAGACGGACTGGCTGACTGGTGCCTTGTTACATGGGTGAGTGAGGGTGGGAAATAGTGGTGTGTCTTGTAAATAAGTCTTGGCGTGATTACACAAGGCAGAAAAGATTGGGCTTTTTGTTTGTTTTGTTTTTTATCTCTACCACATATACTTTTCCCCTTGCTCTCCCCCTCCTCACCTCTTCTCTGTTGATAAGTTAGTCTGTCTAGCATTCTTCCCTTTATGTATTGTAAAACTCTCCTAATAAATAGAAGCAAGAGTAACTGATAGAGAAAAATAAGGAACTGTAGGGAGTACTGTATAGTACACAGCTTGTAACAGGTGCTCAGATTTTAGCAGGCCCCCAGACCTTAGCACAACTGACTCCATGACGGAAGTACCATTCAGGCCATAAGACTCAGCATGTAGACAATAACAGCTGCCAAAATGAGAACAGAGACCTAATCCCTCAAAGTCCCTAGTTCTGGGAAAGTCTCTAAATGTTCTAACCTTGCCTTTCGGCTTCTGTAGTTCTGCTTCTGGCTAACTGTTCTTATTAACTGCAATATGCCAACCCAGGAAATGGCTTTTGTGCTCAAAAGCTCACCCTGAAAAAGGCTTAGGGCTACCATGGGATCCTAAACACCCAACACACTTGCTGGCAACTAATAAAGATTTTCTGTTGGATTAAACCCGTGTCCCCCACAACAACTTGACAAGTGGTATTACTCACATGGTAGAAACAGGAAGGTGAGAATTCCAGAACACACCACAATTACTCAGGCACTCTCAAAGCTCATTGATGCAATCAGAAGTCCAGGGAAGCCCTTTCCACCAGACAGGATGGATGAAATAAAGAAGCAGGACAAACTGATAAGTCAATTTGGAGAAACAAAGACAGCTCTGTGCACATGAGGGCTACCAGCTATAGGAACCTGCTTCTGTTAGGTAGCACAGCGCCCCCAAGTACCTGTTTCCTGTCCCCAAACCTTGCCTTAAGACTTCTGGTGCAGCTTCTCTCTACACAATACTAGGAGGAAGAGAGAGCTGAAGCCTCACATTATCTGTGTAGAATCAGTGTAACTGTCCTTCATGGCAGTGGGAATGTGTGATTAGATACAGTCAGACTCAGAAAGGCTTAACAGCTGCATTTCCCAAACCTTGGCTATTAGTTTTTCTTCTACATAGACAAGGAATTTCAGTTACCCCCAAATCGATGTATTTGGAGAAATTGTGACACACATATTTAAAATAAAGGCTATCTGGTAGTGGTTTTCCAGGAGCTAAAGATCTTAACCCAATGCTGCCATGAAAGATTGGGGAATTGGGTATTTTAAAATATGTGTTCAAAATAGAAAAGTCTACCAGCATCTTTCTGAAAAGCCAACTCTGCAAAACTCATCTTCATCAATGTAGCACAGCCCCAACTTATGAAATGATCATCCATGAGTTAATTACCTTTAAAGAAACCACGGAGAATAATGTTCTTTGTAAATAAGGGGCTTAGAAGAAATTGGGAAGTGACCCAGGAAGAGTTCAGATGTAATCTCTTTATTCTTCAGGATGCAGCTATACTCCCTAAGCCCATTTAATGGTGATGGTACAAGTTAGGGTGTTTATATTTACTGGTCTGGACACTGAAAAGAGATGTTAAGCCATACATTTTAAGAAGCCCTAAGATGTTTGCTGATTTGCTCAATTATATGGCACCAGAACTTACAAGATTTTTGCCTTTAAAATTAGAACATAAACACAGATTCACTATAGAGATCAAATAACACAGTGGGAGAGTTTTTCCATAGCAGAATGGACAAGTCAAAGTTTTACACCATTTTCATGGAGTTGTTTTTAGCCTTAGTAATTGTGCTGAATAGTTTTAGGTCAACTTGACGTGGGCTAGGATCATCTGAGAGGAAGGAACTTCAATTTAAAAACATGCCTCCATAAGATCAGGCTGCACACAAGCCTGTAGAGCTTTTTTTTTTTTTTTTAATTTTCTTGATTAGTAATTAATGGGGTAAGACCCAGCTCATTGTGGATGGCGCCATCCCTGGGTTAACGCTCCTGGGTTCTATAAGAAAACACTGAGCCGGGTGGTTGTGGCACACGTCTTTAATCCCAGCACTCGGAAGGCAGAGGCAGGTGAATCTCTGTGAGTTTGAGGCCAGACTGGGCTACAAAGTGAGTTTCAGGTCAGGCTCCAAAACTACACAGAGAAACCCTGTCTCAAAAAAACAAAAAAACAAAAAAAGAGCAAGACAAGAGGAACAAGCCAGTAAGCAGCATCCTCCTTGGCCTCTGCATCAGCTGCTGCCTCCAGGTTCCTGCTGTTTGAGGTCCTATTCTGGCTACCTTCATTGATGGACTACAATTAATCCCTTTTCTCCCCAACTTGCTTTTTTTGGTCGTGGTGTTTCATTGCAGCAATAGTAACTCTAAGACAGGTTGGTACCAGGATTGTGGAGCATTGCTGTGATACACCTGACCATGTTGTTTTGAGAAGGACTGCGAAAGGACTTTGGAACTTTGTTCACGAACAGCCACTGAGTGCTTATTACTTGGTGAGCTGTTCTGTAGGAGATTGAGAAATAAGAATGTTGAGATACAATGGAGAGGGGCTAGGCTCTCCTTCAACTTGGTATGCCAGACTTTGTTGACTACCATGGGAGGCCTTACCCACTCTGAGGAGTGGATGGGGATAGAGTGGGAGGGAGGTGAGGAGATGGGAGAAAGGGAGGGAGAGGGAACTGGAGTTGATATGTAAAATGAAAAAAAATTAATAAATAAATATATTTAAATACAAAAAAAGAATGTTGAGAGCAGTACAGAGGATGGAGGCTTAGCTTGCAAAGTTTCAGAGAGAAGTTTAAAGACTCTATTGGGGGCCATTTGTTATTTTGAATTAAGAGTCTGTGATCCTAGTTATCTGGGGCTGTGATTAACAAGATACCAAACTACTAAAGTGAAACCTTTGCTTTGCTGGGTTACTTGATGGGAGCTGAGTAAAAGGGTGGTGATTAAGAAGAGGTTGTTCACCTCAGCATTGTTGAGGTGAAATCTTCTGGGAAGTGTTTCTTAAGTGTTAGTACACAGAAGCTGTGTTCCAGAGGTGGCCAAAACTGTACCTCATGGTGACAGTCAAAGTTGGTAGTCTAAAACCCAGATGGTACTGGTTTTGGAGACATGGAGGGGTCATGGAGAGCAGCAGAGGTTTGGAATTGTGAGAGTGTAGGAGAGGCCATTAGTGATGGTGCAGCCTCAGTTGCAGTGGAAGGCTCGAGATAGAAGGGGTCATGCAGAGAAGTTGAGGCTTGGCACCATGAAGAGAGCTAGCTATTGGTGAAAGTACAGCCCAGTTGCAGCTGAAGACCCCAGCATTTTGGATGTTTCAGTGCCATTGGATGACCACCAAGAACAGCAGCAGCAGTGGAGTGGAGCCAGCCAGAGCCTAGAAGACGAGCTGTGTGTGTGTGCAGAGGGCAGAGCTGGAGAAGTGCTGAAGCTCCTGGGAAGAGCCTAGAAGATCAAGAGTGGATCCCAGAAATTAGACAATGAATTATTTACACTGTTGGCTTTGCTTTGATATGATTGTGACTATGGCCTAGTTCTTCCCTCTTGAAATAAAAAAGTATTTAGCTTAGTTTTGATTTTTGCAAGAGCCCACAGTTGAGAAATTTTGAATTCTAAAGAGATTTTACATTTTTAAAGAGACTGGCAATTTAAAATAGACTGAAGTTACAATGTGTTTGAATTTATAAAGACTTTGGGACTTTTAAGTTATTTATGTTTTTAATGTGAAATCTTGGAGCTGAATGAGGAAGGAAATGTCATGGCTTAATGGTGATGTGTTTTTGTCAAGTAGACAAGAGGTCAATTGTGTTGGATAGTTTTATGTCAACTTGACATGGGTTGGGGTCACCTGAGATGAGGGAGCCTCAATTTAAAACATGCCTCCCTAAGATCAGGCTGGAAAGCCTTTAAAGCATTTTCTTAATTAGTGATCAGTGGGTCAGAGACCAGCCCTTTGCAGATCATGCCATTACTGGGTAGGTTCTATAATAAAGCAGGCTAGGCAAGACATGAGGAACAAGCCAGTAAGCAGCACCCCTCTATGACCTCTGCATCAGCTTCTGTCTCCAGGTTCTTGTCCTGTTGAGTTTCTGTCCTGACTTCCTTTGTTGATGAACAGCAATATTCAAGTGTGAGCCAAATAAACCCTTTCTTCCCCAACTTGCTTTTCAGTCATGGTGTTTCATTGCAGCAATATAAACACTAACATAAACACTAACTAAGACAGTAATTGCTGTGATGAAAATGTTTAGCAGAAGAATCAATTTAATATATTGTTAAAAACAGGCAAATACAAGCAGTGTGTGTTACTTATAAAGGTAAAAAAAAGTGTGCTGTTAAACTAACATGAAAGACCTTCTGAAAAAGTCATCTAAAGACCTTATATTATGGAAACTTCCTAAAATGTTTGCATATATAATAAGAGAGTCATAGAGCTAGTCTATAATGGGATTAATAGATGTCATAGGGTAACATATAAAAAGCCCAGTGCCAGGAATGGTCACTCTTTTGGAGTTATTGGCTCATGAAATCCCAAAACTGTACAGTTTTGATCCTCAAACTGTACAGGCTTTGTCAATGCTCTTGGTTACCCTCTACAGCTGGGCTGTAAGAAAGACCCTATTGAAAAAGACATGACATACTCGAGTCAGAACATGGAGAAATTAAGCTGGTACTGATCTGAAAGTTCATCCTTACTGGCTAGCTTTCATAGTACTTAAAGGTGCTATGCAGGCTAACTGAAGAGAAAAATAATCACTGCCCTTACCCAGCAGTGAGCTCTGAAAGCTACAATAATGACATGCTTGGCAAGATATGCCACTTGTTCAATAGTGGCATCAATGTTACTGGAGTAGCTAACCACTTTCTGCTTGGATTTAAGATGGAACCTGTACTTGGCACTGATCCTGGAGCTAAGCAGGTTATAGACCCGAAGTCAGAACCTACTACTATTGGAAATTGATCGCATCTGGGGAAGGAAGAGTTAGCTTTCTTTGAGAGTGTGGCCACTGGTAAGCTGACCATATTCTAGTACAGAGCCACACACTCAAGAGTATATTAGACAAAATAAATTGGAACTAATAGGTGTTTTTTAAAAAACTAAAGACAGTGTTGGGTGGGTATAAAAGGGTATAGATATGGGGAAATCGGAGAGGGGTGTGATATGATCAAAATACAATGAATGAAATTCTCAACGAATTAGTAAAATAATTTAAATATGTACTGTGCAGAAAAATACTTATGAGAACACATATCTGAAATAAATTTTAAAAGGTGGCATAACCATTTGACAAATTTCTTATCCAGAATAAAATTTATGGAAGTATTACAGAGTTATCATATTAAATGGCATCATTTTTTAAATAATACTTTTATTGAGATGTGAGTCACACAATTTACCTATTCAAAGTATAATATTCCTTTATAAAACTTTCAGAATCACAGCTACACACATTTATGTGGCATAAGATAAAGTTAAGCGCGCGCGTGCGCACACACACACACACACACACACACACACACACACACACACAATGTGTAATGATAAAACAAGGGAAATAAATACTTCCAACTTCTCAGCATTTTACGATTTCTTTGGACTGTAAATCTGCAATGTCTTGTCTTCTAACTTTTGAAATGCTTCATGAGTCCTGCAGCCTGCAATCAGCTACTGCAGAGTATCAGAACCAGCTTCCTATTTATTATCTCACCTGTTATTTTTCCACTTCCCACCCTCCCCTTTTCCAGTCTCTAATAAATACAGTTTTATTCTTTTATTCTGCATCAGATTTTAGGACCTACAAATGATGGCAAACACAGCATTTCATCTTTCTGTGTCTGGTTTATTTCACATACTATGCCCCCAAATTCAACTCATGTTGCTGCAAATGACAGGATTTCATTTACTCTTTCTATGGGTCAATAATGTTCCATTTTGTGTATGTACCACAATTTATTTGCCTATTAATTCATCAGTGGGCACCTTGGCTGGTTCCATTTCTTGTCTGTTGTGAATAGCATCACAATAACCGTGTCCACGCAGATTTGTTGTATGTTATCCCCTCAGAATGCGTGCTCAGTAATAGAGTTGCTAGATCGTTCTTTCTCTCCCCTCCACAGCATTGGCTCAGCTGCACCCTGTTCTTCTCAAAGTGCCTTTTTCTTCGTCTTGAGACTTTCTCCCACTTGGTTTTTCCTCCCTCCTCTTCCTCATTTCATATGCTTTGTATGTTTACTAGTGTAAATCACTCCACTATAAAAGATGAACTAGCAAAATCATAAGCATTAGGAAATGGAAAGGAATTCTAAACAGCTTTATAAATAATACTGGTAAGCTCAAAGAATTGCTTGCATATTTAGGGAAAGAAATTATTTCATCCCCAAAGTACCTACAAAATTATTCACTCTTGAGAAAAAAACCATCACTATCTTTAGGCTCTGGTTTGAATTTTCCTCAATTCAGTAGAGTCCCATCTGTCTGATATTTTATGGCCCTTCACCAATTATCTTGTTCCCTCTTCATTGTTCCATTAATAACTATCAGTGTATCTTTTAATTAAATACAGTGATGTACTGTCATCCTCTGACTATCATTTCCTTCCTAGGAGATGTTGTCTACTGAAACAAGGCTTTGACTGACAGTTTCGCCTTGACTCTAGTACTGGTAGCTTTGTCCTCCTCCTCCTCCATGACTCTAGTACTGGTAGCTTTGTCCCCCTCCTCCTCCATGACTCTGGTACCAATGGTTTTGCCCTCCTCTCAAAGATCCTTGTTTGGAGACACTTGCCAGGACCTCCCCATTCAACTGCAGTTTAAAACATGTAAGTAGAATCTACTTAGAACTTTATGCAGAAGTCATTAACCATGTCCCCTTTGTCTGCCACATCAGGCTTCTCCTCCTGTGCAGAGTGATTCTCCCACACTCTTTACCAAGGCTACTTTCACTATTTACATTTCTTTCCCCCTCACTCTTAAGATATACAATAAAAAGAAATAACAGTAGTGTCATTATATGACATGAATAGGATTTCCATTTTATGAAAGGCAAGACTTGACATCTTAACCAAGTAAGTAGCTTTTCCTAAAAGGACAGCCACAAATCTGAAACCTGGCCATGTCAAGTGCTGAGGAGGACGAAGATCTCTTCGGCATTGAGTACTCACATTTGTGAAACAGAACATGCTTTTGTTAGGGGATGAGTCTGTGTCCAGATAGCACAGAGGGAGAAGGACAGAGCTTTCGGTAGAAAGGGAGCCCAAGCACCTGTGTGTGACTACAAAAGCTATCCCTGTAAAGGTTTGTTTTCCCACTCATTATATCAGGACAACCGACACTGGAAAGAGCTGTAGTGATAATTATTCACAGTCGTCAGTCATTTCTGATGGGGCTTCTTGGTCACAGTAACGAGAGAAACCCCAGGCCTGTCATTTGTTGTGACACACCCTTTCTTACGTTCTTCGGCTTCCCCATTGATGAAATGAGAATGATAACATTCTCTAACTCATAAAATCAAATACTACTACTTAATTCATAAAGTTAATGGTCTTCTTAAAAAGCGCTCTCACCAGATTTTATTGCTCAAAAAAACAGACCCAACAAAATTTTGAGACATAGTTTGTTTTCACTTTTGGCCTCCAGAGGGCGGCAATGTTGCGCAGACTGAATATCTATGCTGAAGAAAAGAAAAAAAAAAAAAAAAACCTAGTGACTCCAGAGAGCCTTTTTACCTCACAGCTCTCTGGGCTGCAGTTGTGAATAGAAAGGACACTAGAGCAGTCGTTGCTAAGGGAACATCTCTCAGTTAATAGTCTCCAAGCCTTGTCCACAGGGAGCTCTTCAATCCGTGTTCCTCACATTCCTGCTCAGGGAGACTTCCCAGAATACATCTCACTGCCTAGCCATGTTCCCAGTGACCATTCTGCTGCTTGGCTTGTTCTTCTCACTGAGTAAGTATTATTTCCTTCCCTGCCTCTGTTTCCATAGAAGGAACATGTTCCTAGTCAGAATCTACACAAGGGACATGGTCTCTGTCTGTCCTGGTCTCAGTGATGCTGCATTGGTGTTACAGGAGGAAACAGAGCCCAGTCGGTGGCCCAGCCTGATACTCATCTCTCTGTCTCCGAAGGAGCCTCACTAGAGATCAAATGCAGCTATTCTTATGGTGCAACACCTTACCTCTTTTGGTATGTCCAATATCCTGGCCAGAGCCTCCAGCTTCTCCTCAAATATGCCGCCAGAGACACCCTTGTTAAAGGCATCAATGGCTTTGAGGCTGAGTTTATGAAAAGTAACTCCTCCTTCAACCTGAGGAAATCCCCAGCCCATTGGAAAGACTCAGCCAAGTACTTCTGCGCTCTGAGTGACACAGTGCCTCAGGCTGCAGGGGGAGCTCAGCACAAATCTCCTGAGACTTTCTGTGACTTGAGGGCACACAATAAATGATTCATAGCAAGATCACTAGTAATCAAAATGGGAGTGCAGGGTTATAAAGAATGTTTGACTCCTAAAAAGAAACGGAAATTGAGCATATTCCTTATTTTACTATAGAGTCATGTCAGAATCAACTTAGGAGAGAGGTCCTCAGGTAAATGTCCTTTTGCATGGAGACAATGCATGCTGCTAGAGACATTGCATTCAGGACTACAATGTAGTATGACCAGGCCTGATCTCCTGACTGTCCCCCCAGTCACCTACCAAATGCTCCTTAGATCTCCAAATTTGTGTTTCAACTGTAGTAACAACAGCATTTCTCTGGCTATAACATGAGTTATCAAAGATTTGCCCTTACCTCTCACATATAACTCATTTGAGAAATCATTGACTCTACCTTAAAAATCAATCTACTCTCTAGCCACTACTACCTCCTTGACCAAACTGTGATAGATTTCTGAAAGGCCTTGTTGCATGCTCTACTACAGTCTATTCTGAACACAACAATGAGGTTCCTTAACATAAGATCACGTCACACTCTCTCTGATCCTTGCAATAGCATCCTGTTTTGCCCAGAGTAAAATCAAAGTCCTCATAATAGCGTGGTGTAGTCCCTGCAGGAGACAAAGCCATGTCCCAATATATTTTAAAGGCTGCTTGGGAGGTGTCAATCCTCACTTCTAAAAGCAAATAAAAATATCCTGCAGAAAATATAGTAAAATATGTAAATATAGTAAAATATGGCCATTTAAAATAATACAAATGGTGGGAATTCACCCTCAGACTTCCGAAAGAAACAGTTTTCTTTCCAATACATCTCTTTTGCTTCCTCCCTCCTCGCTTGTGGATTTTTTTTCCTCTCTGATATGGTGCTGTCTACTTCTGTAATGCCCTCACATATGTGCGCACCTGCACACACACACACACACACACACACACACACACACACACACACACACACCATTCCACATGTGCGAAAAAACCTAGAGTGTTTTTCTTTCTAAACTTGCCTTGTTCTCAGTACAATGATTCTCTCAAGGCTAAGGAAGAGGACGGGAAGAGGTAGGCAGGCAGAAGAGAGAAGGCAACAGAGGAGAAGTGTGAATAAGAACAAAACACAATGATGTGTGGGTTTAAAATGCTGTAGTACACATAGTAAAATCCAGTGCTTTCTATCCTAACTATAAATAAACAAAATGAAAATGAATATCATAATCTTAAAAGGAACAAAAGGAAGCTCCTGGCTGGAGGGAGAGGCTATCCAAAGAGACTGGAACCTCAAGAATTAAGGAAGAGTAGCAGAAACAGCAAATCCATAGTAAAATACAAGAAACAAATCTTCTCTTTTTAATAGATATATTAAAATAAAAATGATACATGGGAGCTGCCCATGTTTAATACACAATTTGATGAGTTTGGACACACATGCACACCCTAGAAGCCATTATCAAAGGAACCCTCTGGGGACTTATTTGCTGATGCTGTTGCTATTTCTAAACATCTCACACACAGTCTGTCCACTTGGGTCTTGAGTGGGTGGTGATTGCTGTGTTGTTGACTACACACTTGGCTGCTCAGTCTCTAGTGCAGACTCTTTTTTTTTTAATTTTTTAATCATTTTACACACCAACCACTGACCCCCCTCCCATCCCTACTCCAACTCCCCCCCCCTTTCCCTCCAACTCCCCTCCCCATCCACTCCTCCAAAAGGGCAAGGCCTTCCCTGGGGAGTCAACAAAGCCTGGTACATTCAGTTGAGACAGGACCAAGCCCCTCCCCGCTGCATCAAGCGTGAGAAAGGCATTTGACCATAGGGAATGGGCTCCAAAAAGCCAGCTCATGCACCAGGGATAAATCCTGATCCCACTGCCAGGGGTCCTCAAACAGACCAAGCTTCTCTAGAGGTGACTCTCGCATGACTGAAAAGTTGCAAACACTGGATGGTAACTCCTCAGTTGTTCCTTTCTATTCCACCCCTTGGAAAATACTATTCTATTTTGTGTCCATAACTATGATTGCTTTTTGATACTCACGTCAGTGGATTCAATAAGTATTTGCTCTTCTGTGACTGACTTATTTCATTGAATACAATGCCATCCATATCCATCCACTTCATCACAAATTCCAGAATGCCCTTCATTTTCAAGGCTAAATAACATCCCATATGTCAGAATGCTACATTTGATTCACTCATCTGTCAATGAGCTTCCAGATTGTTTCTATTTCTTGGCTACATTTAGACAATGAAGCACAGAATCTCTATCTAGTATCACGCATAAAAATGCCCAGAGTGGATTAGATATGATCAAACAACCTGCAACTCTAAAACTACCGAAGAGGACACAAAGGAAAAGCTTCATTATGCTGACCTTGGAAATGACTTTCATGTATACTATCAAAATCACAAGCAAGAATAGTAAAACTAGATAAGCACAATTGCATAAAATGGAAAGGCTCTGAACTACAAAAAGGAAACTTATGAAATAAGAGAGCATTTGCATGGTGCTTATCTGGTAAGAGACTGAAACCCAATGCATAACAAAGCAATGAAAAGGAAACCTGATTTTAAATGGCTAAAAAAGTCCTAGAAA
Organism: Onychomys torridus; assembly: GCF_903995425.1. NCBI lineage: Eukaryota > Metazoa > Chordata > Mammalia > Rodentia > Cricetidae > Onychomys > Onychomys torridus. Next base: position 42,349,025 of record NC_050451.1, read on the forward strand.
GAAATATCCATTAAGAAAACATGAGACCAGCCAACAGCTGTGCAAAGAGGTGTTCACTATCTTTAAGCAATAGGAAAGTGAAAGGCAAAATTGTAGTGATTAGCACATCACAAAGAGTAAGGCTATGGCAGACCTGGAACCCTTGCACACTCTTGTTGAGAGTATAACATGGTGCAGATGCTGTACACAACATGGATGTTGCTCAAAAAGTTAAAACTAGAACTATCACATGACTCGACAACCCAATTTCTGGTAAAACATCCAAAGGGGCTAAAATTGTCATCTCAGCTTTAGTCCTTTTCTAGTGTGTGTGTGTGTGTGTGTGTGTGTGTGTGTGTGTGTGTGTGTATAAAGAGTTCTCATTCCCCTAGTTCACTATACATACTATACTAGTTTCTCTTTTTGAGATGTCTAAAATGCATGTCATCACATTCTGAATATTTCCAGGTCTAAAGTGGAAAACATCTGAGACCTATAACCTAAGGAGAGGAGGGTAAAGTAACTATACAGCTTTAAGACTTAGGTATTTTTCTTAAAAAGGTAAAGTAACAATTATCAGACTATGAATAGTTAAGTGCTATTCATAATACAATCCTCAGAGAAGCCACTAAAACCATAAAGAGAAATAGGTAAAAAAATAAATCAAGTGATGAAATTTTTATATAAAAAAATAGCTAGCAATAAAGTTTCTCTCCAAAGGCCACCGTCAACAAGACAAAGTGACAGCCTACAGAGTGGGAAAAGGTCTTCACCAACCCCACATCTGACAGAGGGCTGATATCCAGAATATATAAAGAACTCAAGAAATTAGACACCAAAATGTCCAACAGTCCAATTAAGAAATGGGCTATAGAACTAAACAGAATTCTCAACAGAGGAAGCTCAAATGGCTGAAAGACATTTAAGGAATTGCTCGACATTCCTAATTATCCGGGAAATGCAAATCAAAACAACTCTGAGATACCACCTTATACCTGTCAGAATGGCTAAGATCAAAAACACAGAAGACAGCTTATGCTGGAGAGGATGTGGAGCAACGGGAACTCTCCTCCACTGCCGGTGGAAATGCAAGCTTGTACAGCCACTTTGGAAATCAATATGGCGCTTCCGCTTCCTTAGAAACCTGGGAATCCATCTCCCCCAAGACCCAGCTGTAGCACTCTTAGGCATATACCCAAGGAATGTTCAATCATACCAAAAGGGCATTTGCTCAGCTACATTCATATCAGCTTTGTTTGTAATAGCCAGAACCTGGAAACAACCTAGATGCCCTTCAACTGAAGAATGGATAAAGAAAATATGGTACATATACACAATGGAGTACTACTCAGCAGAGAAAAACAATGACATCATGAGGTTTGCAGGCAAATGGATAGATCTAGAAAAAATCATTCTGAGTGAGGTAACCCAGACTCAGAAGGACAAACATGGTATGTACTCACTCATAGGAAGATACTAGATGTAAAACAAAGGATGACTAGACTGCTACACAACTCCAGGGAGTCTACCTAGAAAACGGGACCCTAGGAAAGACCTGGGGATTGCCCAATGACAGAGAAATGGATGAGATCTACATGAACAACCTGGACGACAGTGGGAGTAATGAAGGGCAAGGTTTGAGGGAAAGAAAGCTTAGGGGAGCAGGAGATCCCAGCTGGATCAAGAACAGAAAGGGAGAACTAGGAATAACAGACCATGATAAATGAAGACCACATGAGAACAGGAATAGGCAGAGTGCTGGAGAGGTCTCCAGAAATCCACAATGACATATCCTCTGTAGACTGCTGGCAATGGTCGAGAGAAAGCCTGATCTGACCTAGTCTGGTGATCAGATGGCCAAACACCCTAACAGTCATGCTGGAACTCTCATCCAATAACTGATGGAAGTGGATGCAGAGATCCTCAGCCAGGCCCCAGGTGGAGCTCCAGGTGTCCAATTGTCGAAAAAGAGGAGGGACTCTAAGAGCGTGAATTGTTGAGACCAAGATTGGAAAAAGCACAGGGACAAATAGCCAAATGAATGGAAGCACATGAATTATGAACCAAAGGCTGTGGAGCCCCCAGCTGGATCAGGCCCTCTAGATAAGTGAAACAATTGAATAGCTTGAACTGTTTGGGAGGCTCCCAGGCTGGAGGACCGGGATCTGTCCTTAGTGCATGAGCTGGCTGTTTGGAACCTTGGGCTTACACAGGGACGCTTTGCTCAGCCTGGAAGGAGGGGACTGGACCTGCCTATACTGAATCCACCAGATTAAAATGAATCCCCAGGGGAGTCTTGGCCCTGGAGGAGATGGGAATGGAGGGGAGGGGATGGGGGCAAGTGGGGGTTGGGATGGGAGGGGGGAGGACAGGGGAACCCATGGCTGATGTGTAAAATTAAAACACAAATATAATAATAATAAAAAAAAGAAAAAGAGAAAGTTTCTCTCAAAGCAGTTGAGAGTGAAATACTAGTTACCAGAGCCCAGAAATGGTGTGGGCTGACAAGGATGGGTAACAGAGAACAGGTGCAGTTGAACATAAGTGATAATTTCTTATATTCTATAGCACAGTAGATAACCAGATTGACCACAATTAAAACAGTTAGGAGATAGGACTTTTATATTTCTAGTACAGAGAAATGATATATGCCTGGGGTGATGGATTTATCAATTAACCTGATCTGATCACTGCTGTGTCCATGTATGAAGTATCACACTGTATCCCATGAACAGACACAATTACATATATGTTGCAATATGTTAACAACAAAAATGTAAAAAGAAAACATCTATTGCCATGTTTTTAAATCTCTGGGAATAGTTATTATTTTCATGTTTATAAATAAGAATGTTTATATCTTAGGTTATATAAAACATAAAACACACATTACTTTCATACAAATTATGTCTAATAAAAACTATCTCTAGCCACTCAATGTACTAGGCTCATTTGTGATTTTGTCATTTTAAAAGATCAAATATCTGAAAATCCATGCCACAAATACATTTTTATACTTCTTTTTTCTTTTTGAGATTATAATATGATTACAAAACTAAAAACAGAGTTTTCAGAGGCCTGCTGGCTGAATACCTAGGCATCTCTAGAAGGAAAGTGTTCTTCCTGGCATGCCTTTCTCAGCCCCTGAGTGCTGGAACAGGGTTATGTTGTCTGGCTGTATTTCTTTACCTCTTTCTCTTTCATTCTACCCTTACATGAGGCTGCCTTATCTCCTCCTTTGTCCTTGTTCCCACTTCTATCCACTTTTTCTTCTTCTGTGTTTCTCCTTTATAGCTCTAATACCTATCACTAGCCTTACATGGCTTACTTCCTGTCCACCCCTACCCTTAGTAACTAACAACTTGGGACATAATACATCATGCCAATTGTTACCACCACCACCAATTATTATAGTGGCAAGAATAATAGTTTCTAATTAAATACTGTTGTATTTTAATAGTAGGCCTAACTGTTGGTTGTTGCTTCTTCTGAAGAAAATATTTTAGAGTAGAGCTGAAAATATAATATAGGATTCTAAATATATGAATGAGGGTTTAGCTGTAGAACTGTAACACTGGTCTAGGGAGGAAAAATGATGTATCAGCCTGACTACAGCCTTTTCATTTTTGAAAACTACGAATACTTTGACTGTAAGAATAGGGGTGGTGTTTTTAAAATTAGACAACAATCTCATTTAAGATGTACAAGTCTTAACTCAAAAACATAAGAACCATGAAAAATCAAGACAGTATGATTCTTAGGATATTTATTAATTCCATAGTAAGGGACCCCAATGATCATGAATTAGATAAAACCCTGGACCAAAAATTCAAAAGATGATTATATGAGTGGAGAATGAAATCAAAGATAACACAAATGCACTCATAAAATAATCTAAAGATGTGGCAAACAGCTGAATGAAATAAAAAAAAGCCAAAAACACAAAAAAGGTAGCATCTTCAACAAACGGTGCTAGTCAAACCATATTGAAAAATGAAAATAAATCAGTATCTATCCCTTGGAAGAAAACTTAACTCCAAATGGATCAAGAATCTCAATGCAAGAGCAGATACCTTGAACATGATAGAAGAGAAAATGAGGAATAAGATTGAACTCATTGGCACAGGAAAAGATTTTCTGAACAGGACACCAATAGCACAGGCACTAAGACCAACAATTAAGAAATAGGAACTCATTAAACTGAGAAGCTTCTGTATGGCAAAGGACACCATCATTCAGGCAAAGGACAGGCTTAAAAATGAGAAAAGATCTTTACATTACATAGAGGCAGAGTATCTAAAATATATAAAGAACAAAAACAAACCCTGAACATCAAGAAAACAAATAACCAAATTAAAAATTGGATACAGAACTAAGTAGAGAGTTCTCATAAGATGAAGTACAAATGGCTGAGAAACACAAGGAAAGGTTCAATAGCCTTGGTCATCCAGGAAATGCAAATCAAACTTTTTTGAGATTTCATCTTAGACAAGTCAGAATGTCCATGATCAATAAAACAAATGATGGCTCATGCTGGTGAAGCTGTGGGATAAGGGGAACACTCAAACCTGTTTAGCCACTATGGAAATCAGTGTGACAGCCTCCCTAAGGAAATAACCAGAAACTGGAAACACCCTAGATATCTATCAGCTGAAGAATGGATAATGAAAACATGGTACATTTACACAATAGAATGTGAGTCAGCTCTTTTAAAAGATGAGATTATGAAATCCACAGGTAAATGAATGGAGCTAGAACAAAATGATCTTGAATGAAGAAGTCCAGATTCCAAAAGACAAATGTTGTATACTTTCTCTTATATATAGATATCAGCTTTTAAGTCTACTTCTTTGGGATTCCTGTGGATACTGAAGATAAGCTTAGACATCCAGAATCATAAGCCTATGAACAGCTACTGGATTCTTAGCCTTTTCATCATAAGACAGCCATTGTTAGTCTAAAGCCAGTAAGCAACTCTGATAAATCCTTTTTCAATACATATAGATTTATTCTACCAGTTCTGTTTCTCTAGATAACCTTGACTAATGCAGTAATATATCACTTCAATAGATTTAAGAACAGAAATCACACATGATCATCTCAATATACCATGAAAAGACAGTTGACAAACCCAACATCTTTTCATGACTAAAGAACTAGGAACAGGAAATGATCTCCACATAATAAGGACCACATATGATAAACCTATATCGAATATCATGGTAAATGGTGAGAACTCAAAACATTACAATTAAATTCAGGAATAAAGCAAAGGTGCCCCCTTGCTCTGCTCCTAGTCAACCTAAAAAAAGCCCAGCTAGAGTAATAAGAGAAAGAAAGAAACTGGATACACACAGGAAGAGGGAAAAAAATCAAACTATCCTTATTTACATATAATATAATTGTATATGTTGTATACAGAGACCCTAAAGATCCCCCCACAAAACTCTTCTAACTGATAATTTCAACAAAGTAAGTGGATACAAAATTAACATACAAAGATCAGTATTTTTCTATGCACCAATAATGAACATGCTAATAAATCAAGGGGTTGGGGATTTAGCTCAGTGTTAGAGCGCTTGCCTAGCAAGCGCAAGGCCCTGGGTTTGGTCCTCAGCTCTGGGGGACAAAAAAAGACAAAATAACAAAAAAGACCAAATAATAATAATAATAATGAACATGCTAATAAAATCAAGAAACAGTCCCTTTTGAAACAGCTTTTAAATAAATAAATAGGAATAAATCTACCAACAAAGAGAATAATAACCACAACAAAAATTTAAAACAGTAAAGAAATAACTAGAGAAGACACTAGAAGATTTAAAGCTTTCCTGTGCTCATAGCAGCAGAACCTGTACAGTGAACAGGTCTATATTACTAAAAGGGACCCACAGAGTCAACACAGTCACTGAAACACTTGAATTCCTCATAGAAATCAAACAGAAACAATCCTAAAGTGCATCTGGAAGCACAAATGACCCCAAATAGCCAAAGCAATGCTGAGAAAAATGAACAATGCCAGAGGTATCATGGTAATTGATGTCACATTATACCTCAAAGCCACAGGAATGAAAAGAGCATGGTACTGACACCAAAACTGATGCAAAGATTAAAGAAGATAATAGACGACCCAGATAGAAACTCACACAGATACAAGCCACCCGGTAGTTGAAAGTATCAAAAACATATATTGGGAAAAGGGCAACTTCTTCAACAAATGGTGCTGAGAATAGAGGATGCCTGCACTTAGAAGAGTGAAACTAGAACCCTGTGTTTCACTCGGAACAAAATTTCTGGTTTGGGAAGAATCATGGAAGACTTTGGGACTTTAGACTAGAAGAACAGTTGAACATTATAAGAAGAGCTTAATGGGCCATCCTAGTAGGTGTGTGGAAGACAGTAGAGCTGACAGCATGGACAGCAGAGGCCCAACTCAACAAGTTTCTAAAGGGAATGATATCAGAAACTACACTGGAGACTTTCCTTGTGATACTTTGGCAAAGAATGAGGATGTTTTCTACTCTCATTTTAAGAACTTGCTGTTCTGGCGTGTTGAAGATGTGTTACATTTGTTTATGTTGTGGAACATTTGCTTTACTGATGCAAAGATGTGTTGCATTCTTTTATGTTACATTTGTTTAACTGTGTGAAGATGTGTTACTTTCCTGTCTAGAATACCTGATTGGTCAAATAAAGAGTTGAATGACCAATAGCAAGGCAGGAGAAAGGATAGGCCAGCCTGGCAGGCAGAGAGAACAAATAGGAGGAGAAATCTGGAAGAAAATATGGAGGAGCGAGAAAAGAAGGGGCCAGCCACACAGCCAGACACAGAATAAGAATTAAAGAAAAGATATTGAAAAAGAGAGAGAAAGGTAAAAGCCCAGTGGCAAAAGTAGACAGGATAATTTAAGTTAAGGAAAACTGACTAGAAACAAGGCAAGCTAAGACTGGACATTCATGAGTAAGAACATGACTCCATGTGTATTTATTTGGGAGCTGGGTGGCAGGCCCCCAAAGAATAAAGAGTAAAGGAGTAGAAAAAATAAACCAATTACAACATACCTAAGGCTGAATTAAAAGGAAATGACTTTTTTGGGGGGGAGGAAGAGTTTTGAAGGCAGCCAAATATTGTCATGTGGTAATCATTCTTATGCAAGTGTATAATGAAAAAGAGCAAGTGGGAGAAAAGAAACACAAATGTACAGTATGAAAAGGAAAAGTAAATGGGAAATGTAATGCTTATACTAAAAGAGATAAGGAATTTAAGGGGAGGCCTGATCTACATTGGAATAAAGGAAGGGGTGCCCTTGGGGCAATGTTCCACCCAGCTGAGCTCCCAGCTTGTGAAAGGAAAAGGTCTAGGCAATTTTCTGCTCTTAAATAACGACAAGTCAAAGCTCCTGGCTGCAAATGTGATTCAAGGGGGCTAGGGTTCACCCCAAGTTGGTAGGCAAACTTGGAAGTGTCATTCACACGGTACTGGCTTTAGAGTCATGGGAGATCCATGATGAAGAGAAGCCACTGAAACCAGGCAATGTGTGACAGGACAATCCCTGCATGAAGGTTCTGAGAAGTCAAGAGGTACTGAGAGGTTACTGTATGAAGCTGTAAAAGCTGTATTGCCTTGAGAACCCCAAGATGATGGATATGCCAGAAATATGTGATATACCAAGGAGAGCTGCTTACAGGAGCCAGAATCAGCTCAAGAGAGGGATGTAGGAGGTCAAAGCCATCTAAACCTCCTAACATCAGATACGGAGCTACAGGATTTGGTGTTTTCCCTGTTGGTTTTCTGTCTTGCTTTGATCCAGTACTTCCTCAATGTGCCACCATTCCTCTCTTTTCGAGGGGCAATGCATATTCTGTGTCATTGTATATTGGAAGCAATGGCTTTAGATTTTGATTTTTCCGGAGGTTACAGTTGAGAGATTGCCTGAGTCTCAGAGGAGATGTTACACTTTGGAGTTTTAAACAGTGTGGAAACAGAAAGACTCTGGAGAGCTCTGAAGTCGGATTAAATGTGTTTTGCATTATGATATGGTCATGAGGCTAAGGGGGCAATGAATAGAAGGTGCTGTTCTGAATGAGAATGGTTCCCATAGGCTCACGTGTTTGAAGACTTCGTCCCTAGATGGTGAAACTGTTTTGAAGTTAGTAGGAGATGTAGCCTTGTTGGAGATGTGTCATCAGATGAAGGCTTTGCAGTTCCAAAGTCCCGCTGCCATTACCATTGTGATCTCTGTCTTCTGTTTGTGGACTGGGGATGAGCTCTCAGAGCTCCAGAACCATGTTTGCCTTTCTGCTGCCATACTCCTTGCCACATGGTGGTAGACTCATCATTTTTGAACACTAAGCCTCAAATAAACCCTTCCTTCTGCTGCCATGGTCACAGCAGTCAGAAAGGCTTCATCTAACAACTGATGGAAACAGGCCAAACATTAGGTGGGAGTTCAGGGAATCCCACAGAAGAGGAGGAGAAAGGATTGTAGGGTCCAGAGGGGTTAAGGACACCAGAGGAAAACTCACGGAATCAACTAACCTGGGCTCATACAGGCTCACAGAGACTAAACCCACAACAGGGAGCCTGCATGGGACTGACTTAGGCACTCTGCATATACGTTGCAGTTGTGTAGCTTGGTCCTCTTGTGGGACACCAAACATAGGGAACAGAGGCTGTCTCCAACTCTTCTACTGGCTTTTGGTATCCTATTCCTCATATTAGGTCACCTTGCCCAGCATTAATACATAGGGAGGTGCTTAGTCTTATTGCAACTTGATATACCATGTTTTGTTGATATTAATGGAAGACCTGCCCTTTCCTAAACAGAAACAGAGGAGGAGTAGAATAGGGTGTGGGAACAGAGGGGGCAGGGAAAGGAGCTGGGAGAAGAGGGAGGGGAAACTGAGGCCAGGATGTAAAATAAATAAATTTATATAAAAATAAAATTAAAATAGCTTCATCTAGTTAAAAAAAGAAAGAAAAATAACTAAGGCAGAAGATTCAGGTTCATTATATTCAACAAACTAAACCATATTCAGAAAGATAAATATCACTTCTATTTGTGGGTGCTAGATTTTATATAGATACTTAAAACTGTATGAAACTAGTGGGATCAGGGAGGGAGGAGGAAAAAAGTGGGTAGATGGGTGATAAGTAAAGAAAAAGGAGGAAAAGAAGCAAATGGATACATTTTAATGCAATACTAAGATGTAAAATGATAGCTTAAAAACAGAAAGTGGGTAATAAAATTGTGGACACAAGTCAATAATATTAATAAGTACGGTAAGTGTATGATTCCAGAGCAGGCTGTGGGTTTTCTTGTGTGGTCATGAACTCAGAGAGGATATAGGAGAACTTTGCTTTTTCATCTGCTTTAAACTACCAGTGACAGAGACAATCTGCCACAAATTAATGCTTTTATATATGTGATGAATTACACTAGGCAGAGGATATCAGAGAGAACTTCATAGAACATCTGCATGTTTTCACACAAGGTGGGGCTGATTGTTACTGGAACGTTTCCACTATGTTTCCCATGCCTGTGAACAAATAAGCTCAAAACTACTCAAGCCCACAACGGGTCAAGCCTAAGAACAAATGGTGGGGCTGGGTGAACCGCAGTAGGAACCAGCCTGTGGATGAGCTAAAGATGCAGAATGGAGGCGTGTGAGGGGTGTGTAGCCCTTCCCATCTCACTGTTCCCATGGTCCCCTTAACTTTATTGAACCTCAATGTGACAATACAAGGACATGATGACACCTCTGTTAACTGTCAGCAACATTAAAGGTGTGACAGCAAGGTGTTCAGCTTCTTTTTATTTTGTTTGATCTAAAAATCAATGGCTGTGTATGGGTAGGGAGGGAGTGCATCAGAACTCCCTCTACTTTGTGCTCAATTTTTCTGTTAACCTAAAATTGCTCTAATAAATAGCCTATTATCTTTTGAAAAACATTAATACATAAGTTTTAAAAAGAAAGGTCAATTCTAATCTTATAGAAAGTATTCACTTCAGCCATCTCTCACAATTTCTTGCTTTCCTATATTCTCTCACCTTTTGTGTGTACTATGTTTCTTGCCATACACTTATTGTGAAACATGTATTATGAAATACTTCCTACATGTGCAGTAGTATTTAGTTGTGCCAAGAAAAGTACAAGTAGCTCCTGGTAAATAAAGTGCCAGGAGCCACCTAGGAGAATATGTTTATGTATTGGATAGACATTTTGTCCGACTCTCAGTTCTATCAACTGAATTACAGTAGACGTTGGTGAACATTTAAAGCTTGGAATTCCATCTGTACACTGGAAACCATCATCATGACTCTATCCCATCACCCAGTATCTTATAAAGAGAGAACTGAGTTTTTTGTTTGTTTGTTTGTTTGTTTGTTTTAATCTGAGGGAAAACAGTTTCATCCGAGTGTTCTCAATTTATGATGTCACCGAGGTGTTTGTTGTCTTTCACACATATACTTGGAGTAAAGGATGGGCAAAATGGAAGAGGGTTCAGGGAAAGAAGAAACCGGGGAGCATTGTGAAGCCACAGAACACGTATTATCTCAGGGATCCAATTACACGGCTAGATGCATTCCCTGCTGTTTGTGGAGGCTGGGCTGCAAAGCTGATAGAAGGGAGCCTGAAACAGCACACTCTAACCTTTGATTGATTTGTTCCTCAGACCTGGTCCACTTCCCTCTGCAAGGCTGTAAAAGTCATGCGCTTTACAGCTTCTTCTTCTCAGGCTGATGAAACAGGAAATCATTTCTCTTCCATTCTGACACATCCCTGATCATAAACTGCAGTCACATCCTTGCTTCTGTACAATCTTGGTGCAGTTTCCTCTTTATTCTCAAGAAAGTATTCAGGCCAACTGGTATGAGAGGACAGAGGGGAATAAATGTTCCCATTATTCAACACGCAAGCCTCTACACAAGTGAAAGGTGACAACTGGCAGTTTATTCCAGTACTCTTGAATTTCCATTCATTCAAACCTCTGCCTGAACAGCTTCTGGGGACTTATCTCTCCAATGGTCACTTTCTGTAGCAGCAGGCTCTTCCCTAGTAAGCTGTAATGTCAGAATTAGAAAAGGACTGTTGTGTACCATATATTATCAAAGACATATTTATAGGGTCAAGAAAGAATTTTGGAGAAAATTCAGTGATAGAAGCAAAAGTCAGAGTGGAATTTGAGCTCACTTAAGGGATGATGGCAGTCAAGAAAGGGTAACAGAGTCTAGATGCTTGGAAATGTCCTACGCCTGTGCAAAGCTCTGTGAGTACAAGTATAACAGGGAATGTGTAAAGTCCTATGGAGACATGTATGGGGTATGGGAGACTGAAATACTTGCTTTTTTTGTATTTTTTTTGTTTTTTGTTTGTTTGTTTGTTTTGAAACAGGGTTTCTCTGTGTAGCTCTAGCCATCCTGGAACTCACTCTGTAGACAAGGCTGGCCTCAAACTCATAAAGATCCACCTGCCTCTGCCTCCTGAGTGCTGGGATTAAAGGGGTGCACTACCACAGCCTAATAAGACTTGCTTCTTTGAGATGTCCCTTTGTCCTGAAGTGACTCCCTAGAATGTCTGAATGCAGATGTCCCTTCTTACCTTCTCCTTTCCTTAATATGCCAGATTTTAGAATATATATCATCTGTGATCATATATTCCATAGAAGACAAGTCTCAGTATTCCAATGCAGTTTCTGCCCCAGGAATGATCAAACAGCAAACCTACTGTGTTCATCTCCTGGGACTACACATTCACAGCTCTGTTCTTTCTGTGGCCCTTCTCTATAGTTACATACACAGTTAGCTGCACAAACCTCTAAGAGACTGAGCTCTTAAACATTCCATTACGGATGTGGAAGGGGTTCATGAGACTCTACCCTTTCCCTAGGAGCTATTGGTAGATCATGGTTGCCTAGGGAGGGGAGGATGTCACAGTCTTAAGTGGTATAATCACTAGTGAGTTGTCTGGTCCACAATAAATAGCCGCTCTACCCATGATCACGCGAACAACTTCATTAAAGTCGATGGATCAAAACAGGTATGTATGGGGAACTAGGAGGGAACTACTGGAGAGAAAACAATGATCAATAGGAGTGGGAGGGAATAAGTGACACTGACAGGTGAAGATGACCACAATATGTTGTATATAAGTATGAAAGTGTCAAAACACATAAATAAATAATTATTAAAAGATGGAATTTCCAATTCAGGGATACAACAGCCCTGTGACAAATGATATGAACAGCTTCTCAAATATTCCAGGCACAGAGTCCAGGAAGCTGAGCCTGCCTCAGGTGAACCAGAGAGATGCAGCCATGTATGACTGTGTTCTGAGAGGCACAGAGTGATGAATGAGGCTGTCTCTATATAATGCCCCCATGATAAAAATAGATGGCAAGCTGGGAAGAGAGTGAAAGAACATACAGAAGTATATTCTCAAAGCCAGAATGTTAAGAAAGTCCATCTGGGGCAGACTTCCTTAGTGGCCAATTAATAAGGATAAGGAAAATGAAATAAAAGCATAATCACAGGACTAGGAAGCTGAGACTGGAGGTTCACCAGTGCAAGAGCTGCACAGACTACATAGTGAGACCCTGTCTCAAAAAGAATAATATGTATTAAATACACAATTCAAGAAACGAGAATAGAAACAGAACACATCTTTGACAAAAAGCATGAAAGTGGTGTTGATAAATGTGAAAGCATAAAAGTCATGATAAAAATTAGAACTGGATTCATTGAATACTTAAAATGATTTACAGATGTTAGATGAGTGGCTAACAGTGAGTTAATTTATTGAAATGAGGCAAAGACATAAATTAATAAAACTGAAAAATAGATGAAAGAAAAATGTATGTGTAATATTGTTGTAACATTAATACATAAAAATTTGACCTTTAATTTAGCTATATGAATTTGTGATTGTTTCTTCTTGTTTCTCTTTCACACTCCTTTCCCAGCAGGCAGTGTCCCTGTGCTTCACATGCGATTACATCTGACAAGACAGAAAGCTATGGGTTCAGAGCTCACACCCCAGCTAGAGAACTTGGCTGACATGTACAAGGATCTGGGTTGAACTCATTGTGAGAAACAAAGGAAAGAAACAGGAGAAGAGGGAGAGAGACTGGACTTTTATAATGCTCATTTCAGTCAAGAATGTTTAAAGTTTGTTGACACAATAGAAGTGGAAAATGGTTCAAGTGTGAAATAGTAATGAGAAAGAAGAAGACAGACCGATATCTCCTCAGGTCCCACAGCAGCTCAGATCATGCCATGGTTTTTTGGCAGCTCTCTAAGAGTAACACCCAAGAGTGGGAAAACTGATGATTAGAAAGGGTTCCCAGCTTTGTAAACCTCAAAACAGAATCATAAACATGGCATTGTCGATTGGATAGTTTAGGTATTTATGAATTACACTAAAAAAAGGTAATAGCCACATTTCAGCTCAGGAACCCTAATGATAATGTATTGACTTGTACAGGTGACCATGGGACAGGCAGTATCTTGTCTCAGAGTGTCCTTATATCCATATACCTTATTCTGTTTCAGAAGCATAAGAGTGTAACAGTTATTAACTTTGAGTTTTTTGAGTTGGATGCTTGACCAGAGCAGAAAAGACCTCAAATGCTCAGCTCCACCCTATGGTCTTACATTGGGCATGTACCTAGAAGCTATCAAAGACTTCCAAGACAGGATGGGAATGTGGTACATAGCCACACTGGTTTGGGGTTATATGGAGTGCTCTGTGAAAAAGGCATACAAAGCAGGAAATTCTGTATAATGCCTAGCTTGTATCTGTATGGTGTCACACATCAGTGGTGACAGAGTTCCTGGTCTCTGTGTACTATACAGAGAAAGGAGATCAGAACTCTATTCCTGCTGCCTTATGCTTTAACAGACACAGAGAATGCAAGGATAGCAGACACATGCTTATAATGAACTTGAATCAGACTAAAAAGTAATGGAGATGATTATTGCTAGGGACACAGACCTTGCTCCAAAGTTCAGCTATTCAGCCAGTCTCCTCCTGCCCTCATACTTTATGTTCTTGGCACCTGTAGCCTGTCTCTGGCTCTCTGTTGTGACTACAGAACACAGTATTGAGACAGTGAAGTTGTTCTCAAAAAGTGTGTTGAGAAGAACAAATTAGTGAATTAAATATTTTTAATATTCTGAAATATGATCCAGAAAAGGGGTAAATAAGGCATTAAATTGTGGAGGCATACAGAGACTCCATAGTGTGGCCTTATTCCATCTTTACTCAAGATCAGAGAGTCCAAGCTTACTTTGCCCACAAGGCTGCATGATAGGATGTTTTGGCCAAAAGCATGGATACCAGGTGTCTCATACTTCAAGGCTACTAGATGTTTTGAGAATTAAGGAAGTGTTTACACTTGTCTGTACTTTGTACCTTGAACCATGATGACCTTGAAAGGGGAAGGTCTTTTGCCTCTCCTCTTGCTGGTGTATAAAAAAGCCCATGAGGAAGAAACTCAGGGCAACTGTGGTATTGACCCAGAGTCCTCCCGATGCTATTCTGTCTCTGTCTTTTTTTTTTTTTACATCATACATCTCTATTTTTCATATCTATTATTTCTTAATCCTCACTTCTCTCTTCAAGGACTGTCTCATAGTCAGACAGGACCCAGCATTAAATAAACATCTATAAATAACATGGATTACAATCTGTTTTTCCTTCTCTACTTTGTCATGGTCATTTCAATACACAGTTTGAACATTTTGGACATTGCCTGATATGACACCATAAGTCTTCCCAGCCAATACACTGGGCTGTAGCAATAGCTTCATATTTTAATGACATTATTCCCTAACTGTTGGTTTACTATATTATCTGTTGCACAAATGGAGGCTGAAATATGAACATCAATGTATTTTGATCATATTCATCACCTTCCCAAATCCACCTCAACTCTCTGTTCACACAACTTGTGTGTGTGTGTGTGTGTGTGTGTGTGTATAAAACCCATCAAGTCTAATTGTGCTGCCCAAATATTCTGTGGTGTGGAACTTGCCCTGGAATATGAAGATAAGCACAAAGTCCCAGCCCTGGTAGAGGAGCGACTGAAAATCTGAGCATTCTTTACTTACACAGTTACACACACTTAGACTTAAATCTCAATGAGCACTACCATCAAAGAATGCACACTGATTCTTCTCATTTTTAAATCAAATGTTTTTATTAATTATATGAGAATTCTACATAATCATATAATGTGTGTGGATTATATTTATCCCCCATTCCTCACCGTAACTCATCTAGGATTCCCCCCTCTAGGCCTCCTCCCAATTTCATGTCATATCTATAAATATGTCAAATTTGTGATTCTCACATACAAGTATGGGGCCATCAACTGGAGCATGAACAACCTACCAGGGACCACACCCTTAAAGGAAACTGACTCTCCTTTCCTTAGTAGCCATCAGTTGTCCATAGCTCCTCAGCTAGAAGTAGGGGCTTGTCAGTCATTCCAGCCTCCATGCTGGAATGTCAACTGGCTTGATCTGCAGTCAATCAAGCACAGCTGCTGCAAGTTCATGAGTATAGCAGTCCTGTTATGTCCTAAAAACACTGTGTCACTCTGGCCCTCCCTGACCTCTGGCTTCTATTGTCTTTCTGCTCCCCACTTCTGTGATGGTCTCTGAGCCTTGGGGATAGAGAATATGATATGCATATCTTATTTAGAACTGAACACTCCACAGACAATTCTCTGCATTCAGCCTAGTTGTAAGTTTCTGCATTAATCAAAACCTCCTGTACCCCTGCCCCCCAAAAAATTCTCTGATGAGAACTAAGAACTGCATAGGTATAGAAATAAGTTTTAGAAATCATTTTGATATTACATCCATTTAGTTAATGTAATAGTACTAAGTTCAATGACTTTTCTTCTCCAGCATCTTACATAGTACTTTCTAGTACTTTGAGAGCTAACCATCAGGGAAAAAGCTTCCCTGTCAATATTTTTATTATATGTATACACATATAGCATAAAATACATGTATTTCTCATGTCTTCTGACTTAAGTATGTGGTGTCTTCAACAATCGGATCTTACCATCAAATTCTGGTGGGCCACCAAGGATGACAGCAATAATCTATATTGTTTGGAATGTCTCTAAGACACCTCTGACAACTTGAGGGAAAGTATCCCATTCCTGGCAATGCACTATTTATTAAGTGAACTATGGCAGCTGAAGGATTATTTTTTAGTATCTCTTAATTATTCTTTGACAATTTCACACAGGCATACAATGTATCTTGACCATATTAACCTCCAAATTCCTCCTCTTTACTCTCTAAATACCCCACTACATATATCCCTCTATGGTGATTTGAATGAAAATGGCCCTATAGGCTTAATGCTTGAAAATTGGTCTCTAGTTGGTGGAACTGTTTGGGAAGGATTAAGAGATGTGACCTTGTTAGAGGAGATGTGTCATTAGGGGCAGGCTTTGAAGCCCATGCCATTCCAGGTTAGCTCCTTCTGCCTCATGCTTGTGGATCAAGATGTAAGCTCCCAGCTTACATCTAGAGCCATTCCTACCCACCTGCTGCCATGCTTCCTGCCATGGTGGCCATGGACTCTAACTAACCTTCTGAAACTGTAGGTTCCAAATAACCCCTTTATTTTGTAAGTTGTCTTGATCATGACACTTTATCACAGCAGTAGAAATGTCACTAAGCCACCCTCCCATCTTCCTGTAGTTTTCCATTTTTCTTCTCTTTTTTTTCTTATTCTTTGTAACTCAATGAGTGCAATTAATGCTGCTTGCTGAAATATTGAAATCTTATTGGCTTGATATTGTGGAGATCTTATGCAGGCCACCCTTGCAGCAGTGAGTTTATAGCCATATCATGTTCAAAAAAAAAAAAAACCAAGCATTTCACAGCCCTCCTCTCCTCCTTCTGACTCCTACATTTATTCTATTACCTCTTCAGCTGTACCTTCAAAGCACTGATACAGTTGTTTCACACACAGATAAGCAATTACAGTCACTTATTCTCAGCACTTTGACCAATTATGAGTTACTATAGTTAACTTTACCCCATTGTAAAAAGAAAGTTCTCTCGCCAAGGCACAAATCTATGGGTAAAAACTTAAGTATATAGAATTTAATTTGACAATTTATTTATCAAAACAATAGTAGCCTGTCCCCCAAGCCTATGACCACTTTAGCCTTGACTTTTGACCAAGTTTACAGTACAAAATGTGACGTCTCTCCTGTGGAGCAGAGCTCAAGTCCAATCAGAAAACAATTGACAATCGTGTAACTGCCAATACACCAGTAAATACATCTTCCCTGGAAGATTGGTATTATAGCATTCAGAGTAATGCCACTGATGCTTTTTCCCACAAGTGGCCCACATACCACCTTTGGCACTATGCAAGTGTGTGAAAGTGTATTATAACTACAACAATAAAGTCTTACCATGCAATTCCAGTAGAAAACCAAGAGCAATGGCAGCAGCCTATGTTTTGTGGGGACACCTCTGGGCCTTCCCTGACCAATAGGAAGGCATCCCACTCTAAGCACGGTGATTTCATTTCATAACCTGTGTCTTCTGGAGGAAGCATTGTCTACCCATGCATGGTACCTGTGTTCAAACTACTTATTCTTCTTAATATATATATATATATATATATATATATATATATATATATTTAAATTAGTATCACAACTTTATTCTAGAAAGGTAATAAAATACAAAAAGAAGCTTAGAGGATAAAGGAAGTTACTTGGCTTACTGTTCTAGGTTACAGTCTGTCCTATCAGGATAGTCACAATGGCAGGATCTTGAAGCAGCTAGCCATATCCACAACCAAGAGCAGAGAGAAATTAGTACATGCATGTTTAGTACTAACCTATCTTTCTGTATTCTTGTGCAAGCCAAAGCTCTAAACCAGGGAATGGTACTGCTCACAAAGAGTTGAGACTTCATCCATCAAGTATGTATAATGAAGACAAGCCCCCACAAACATGCACAGGTCAACATGGTCTCTCATTTAGGGTGTTTTCCTAAGTTATTGTGCACTTTATAAAATAACATTTAGAACTGTCACAACACCATCCCTAGTTAACCTGACACACAAACATATCACTTTAAAACCATAACCTTCTACCCCTTATTCCCAGTGTGTCATGTTGCTATTTTTTATTATCTAAAACACAGTCCAGTTCAAAAGACCTCCTAAAATTTAAAAATTCCAACACTTTGGAAGCCCAGAGTTTCTTAACTATGAGCTTCTATAGTCTAATAGTTTTGCTTTATGAAATTGAATGCACCTGTCTTTGTACCATATGTTTGTAATTGCCATGAACTCTTGATGGATTGTTACCTTAATCAATATGAAGTGACCATCTTTATCTTTGCTCAATAGTTTTAAAGAATGTTTAGTCGAATATTAGAACAGCAACACTTGTTTGCTTCATGGATCCATTTGCTTGCAATGCCTTTCTCCATCCTTTCACCGTGAGGTACGGTCTCTCTTTGGTGGTTAGGTAAATACCTTGGAGACAGAAAAATGGATAGTTCCTGCTTTTGTACCCAGTCTACTAGTCTGTGGTTTTTGATGAGTGAACTGAGACTATTAATATTCTGAGTTATTATTGAGTTTGTTTTTATATTTAATCTGAACATTTCCTTCCAGGTTTTTCTGTAAATCTCTCTTAGTGTTATTAAATTCCTTTACCCTATTTTTATCATCAAAAATTTTTTTCCCTTCAATTATGACATACAGCTTTGATGGGTAGAGTGGCATGGGTTGGTAGTTGTTGACTTTCAGAACTTGAAATATATCTGTCCAGACCCTCCTGGACTTTAAAGTTTCAGTTGAATGAGCTGCTGCCATGCCGACGGTCCTGTTTCTTTCTATATGTGACTGGTGTTTCTCTCTTGCCGTCTTCAACATGCTTTCTTTGTGTTGAATGTTTAGTGTTTTACTTACAATATGACAAAAAGCGCTTGTTTTCTGGTCTTACACTTTTGGAATCCTGAATGCCTCCTGGATCTAGATTGGCATTTCTTTTCCCACCTCTGAGATTTTTTACCTTTATTCTTCCAAAAATGCTGACTCAGCCTTTGGAGCTATATTCATTTCCATGCTCTAAATTTGCTTCTTTTGGGGTGTGGCCTGTATTCTGGAGTTCCCACTAGTATCTTTTCTTTATAATTTTGCATGGATCTAGTTCTTCCACCTTGTCTTGAAATCCATATAGTCTGCTCACTCCTTGATCCATTCTATTGATGGCACTTTCCACAGAGCCTTTTGCTCCACAACTGTGTTTTATATTTCTGGCATTTAAGATTGCCTTTCTTCAGTGTTACATTCCTTTATTGAACCCCTCTTTCAAATCTTACATCACCTTCTTTATTTCATTGATGTGTTTGTGTTCTCTACAGGAGCTTATTTTCTTCTTTGATTTATTTCGGCATACTTACTGTTGTTCTGTCTGGGATCTCATCTGACTCTCACTTGCTACCGTGACTAAAGATTACTGATTTTTTTGTAAAGTTTTACTATCTTGATTTTTTCATTTTTCTTGTGTTGCTGTGATGAGATTTACATATTGTATGTTGTTTCTTTGGTTTGTTTATGCCTTTTAAACAGCTATATTCTTTTAGTTGATGTATTAGCAGTATTCATGCAAGACTTGGATGTAGTAGACCTAAGTATATATTTCAGAAAATAGCTCATCAATCCTGGAACAAAGGATGCTTGACATAATTTCTATAATATCTCCAAGTATGATTGTACCTATGAATACAACCTCTTTTTTTAATATTTCCACTATATAGATATCATGCTAGTCAAATAGTGACAGTGCCCCCTTTGATGTCAATAACCACTGGGGGATAAACAACTAAGATTATTATGGCATATACCCAGATTTTAGTTAATAAAAATAGGAGTAAGAGATAAGTATAAGGATTAAGTATTAGATCAACTTTGAAAAGAAAAAAAAATAGAGATTATTAAAACAGGAGAGAAAATCTGGGTTATTGTTAGGGTTACCAGGTTTTAGAGATTTGTAAAGCTACAAGAGTTTATAATTAAGAAGTTAAAAAGGAGAGGATAAGGATGAAAAGAAGAAAATGCATAAGAACAAGAGATGAAGTATATGAGATGTGGGTGAAGAACGCAGTAAGAATGCCTTACAGGAAACTGGTGGAGAAATGTGAACAACAATCCAAAACCTAGTTGAACAATAGACAAACAAAAGCAAACCCACCATGAGACATTTGTTCAAGAGTGAAGATTCCATACCTGACAGGAAATAAGAAGAATATTTAAGAAGTGAATTGTTGCATCTGTTATGTTGAGTTGAAAGGTGAAGTTCTCCGACCCCTCTGGCTTCAGTAGGCTCCATGAAGTGCCATGTGGAAGAGGTTTGAGGGGTCAGATGAACTCTAATATGAGTAAAGAACATTGTAAGTCTTTCCTGATAGTTTCCTTGGATCCCTGTACTCCACGGTGGCTGCTTCTGGTCTGGCATAAGGAACAGAAAGCACTGAGTTTTAAATATGTGTCTATTTCCTCTCCTGTTTCTTTTCTTTCATCATTACATACATTTCATTCTTTATCCTTTCTCACCATTTCTCTTTCCCACCTTCCTATGGTTTCCTGGGAGTCTAAAGCAAAATGAAAATTACTTCTAACTGTTCAATCCATGTTTGTTCTGTTAGCTGAAATAGGCATTCTCTTCTACTATATGGGACCAAATTTTTCCACTCAACCTCTCATAGGATTATTCTAAGTTGTCTTTTAAAATAAAATGTCAACAATGATAAAGAATTATATAAATTACAGTAAGGCTCATATATAGATGAAGCAAAATGTAGGGTTTTTTGAGATATATTTCATACCATGTTATAGTGTTCTTGGATGTTTTGCTCATTAAACACATAATTATTCATATAAAGCAAAGAGAGAGTAATTTGATGAATTAACCAGGACCATGGACCAACTAATTAACTTACAATGCTGCTTGTTAACATCCAAGAAATTTAAACTCATGTTCCCAAAATTAAGATCTATCTTTTTACACTGTGATGATCTTAAAAACTGTAAGATAGAACAAGTGACTGTGGGTTACTCAACCCCAGCTGATATATCTACAACACAGCCCCTACACCTCAGGCTCAGGGAAAAATCACAGAAAAGGTGGCAGAAAGATTGTAAGAGCCAGAGGACCAGGACACCTGTTATGAGATAATGTCTTCTAGACATGACAGGGAAGCTGCGCAAACACAACCTCAACAATACAGCGGCCAAAAGAAGGCCTGGATAATGAGAACAGAAGTTGGCATGACAATGTATATGGGAGAAATCTCACAAGGCCACACCCCTAGATGAAAGCTACAGTCCATCAAGGTTACTGAGAGATGGAGAATCAGTCTTTTCTAGGGATGAGACTCCTGATAGGCTACCCAACCCCAAAACCCTAAACACATGTCCATATGAACAACACTAAATGGACTCAGTGGGAATATATATATATATATATATATATATATATATATATATAGTGCATGTGTGTATGTGTATATAAGTTATATATATATATATATATATATATATACATATAAATAAAACATCAGTATTAAAGAATACTAGTCCATGAATTTGAGAAGAAACACGAGGCAACAGGGGAGGTGTTGGAGTGGGCAGAGGGAGGAAATGGAAGCAATTTAAAACTTGTGTTTAAAAAATCTCAAAAAAAAATTAAAAATTTAAATTAAAAAAGTCACAGTCTAGGTAAAGCTACTGATTGAGTTTGAATACATTGACTAAAGTAAGTTTTCTTTAGAATAATAACATTTCTTTTCAGCCTTGCAAAAACCATGGAAAGATAAAAACAAAATTCTCTTCCGAGACAAGCAGTGATTGAGATATCCCAGGGGAAAGTCAGTGACTGAACTGAGGAAGTAGTTCAAGGGTATGCCTATTCACAGGCACTAGAGGGAATGTGTATGTTTAATTACTCGTAAAGATCAAAGTAGTTAAACGAAGGTAAATGTGTATTCTTCTGTCTTATATCCCTTAGCTTGCATGTGTGTTTGTCATCATTAATTGAAACAATGATGTGGGTGCTTGCAGATGTCACTGGCAGATTTGACTTTGGTGCAGCTCACCTAAGAGTTTAAAGTACACACAACTCGGTGGGACTTGAGATTCTGCCTTTCCAACAAGCTACCAGCCAGCACTGGTGTTCCTTATGTGCTGAACTCTTGGGCGCAGTTCACATCATCCTAGTGAGAAGGTGTTTAAAGCAGTTAACAGTGTCCATTCTTCAGGCATGAGGCCTCAACTAGAAGCCTGGCTCTACCACCAGCGCCCTGTGATTCTGGGAAGACTGATTAACTTTTCCGTCTCGGGTTCCTCATCTGAAAAGAGAGAAGACACTAACAACATCCCCGTGCTGCTGTGTGGGTCAAATGAACTGGTTGTTCATTAGAATCAATAGCACTACTAGCTGTACATGCCGATGTAGCTCACAACATGTACTTGACTAAAAATGTACATAGGTTTTAATCTCCTTTTGATAATTTCATCACTGTTGTCTAAAAAGAGATAAAATAGTTTGGGCTTTGTGTAATTGTCCCACCTGTTCATTTAACCCTTGCAAAAAGCAAAATACACATGCAGTCTGGGTATTTTTTATAAACATGTCTGATGATGTGTCTTAGATTTTTCAATAAACAAAATTATATATATATAAATTTTTCATTATCCTGGGGGAATGTAAAAAGTCATGCAAACCCATTTTACCGCTCTTGAAAGCATTACATCAGTGAGTTATTTAATGTGAACTGGCTGGGAAATGTCAATCACAGATTTTTACTCTAAATGTGTTTGACTCCACCATCAAATCAGTGAGGCAGCCATTAGCATTGCTTCATCAAAAGTTTTAACTGTTAGAAGAACTGACGAAAAGCCTTCAGACCTGAAATGTTTTATCTTCAGTATTGTGTCTGTTCTGATGAGACCTGGCATATGCAGGAGGGTTTGCAGCACTCGGAGGCCTCAGTAGGCAAGCAACTGTTACTGCTTTGTTGGGTTGATGTGCTGTGCCTATCAAACGGCCTGCTAAACATTTGTGCTTATGCCAATTTGTCGCTGTCGCCATCCGCTTCAGTCAGACACAGACAGAAGCTTTTTGCAAAGGATGGTTTAATCTTAGAGACTCGTAGTTATTGCTGACTCCCCTGAGAGTAGGTGATTGCTGCTAAGGTATAGTGGCCCAACTGTTAGTCATAGATAGACACCTTTATCTGCTAAGGTATAGTGGCCCAACTGTTAGTCATAGATAGACATCTGTATCTGCTAAGGTATAGTGGCCCAACTGTTAGTCGTAGATAGACATCTGTATCACCCCCTCAGGGACCATTGCAGAAGAGATGACTGAAAGGTTGTGGAAAGGAGCTGGAGAGATGATGGCTCATGGGGAAAAAGCATTAGCTGCTCTTTCAGTAGACTGAAGTTCAGTTCCTGACACCCATGTCAGGCCCCTGACAGCTGCCTGTAATTCTAGCTCAAGGGTACACCTTCTTTTAGCTTCTGAGGCACATGCACACATGTGCAAGCACAGATGCATGTGATCATACACATACACACACATAGCAATGAAAATAAAAATGAAAACCAGTTTGTGTTTTTATCTATTTCTGTAAGGGTGTATTCATTTTCTCTTTAAAGTTCTCTATTATATTCATAAAGGCTGTTTTCTTGTGCTTCAGCGATGGTGCAATACTCAAGGTCTGCTTTGGAAGGGTTGCTGTGCTGTGGTGGAGAAATTGTCCTGACTGCTATCGATTGTGTTTTTATGCTGGCTCCTATGCATCTGGATTTGGGAAATTTGTAATTCTAAGCACTCATGTCTGCTGTGGTCTTTGCTGGTGTTTTGTTCCTTGGTGTCTGTTTCCTCTTTGGTTCTTAGGAGAGTATGGTAGCTGTGTGTTGCCTGGTGAAATTTTTCTGATATCCTGATAGGTGTGGTCACTGGGTGTCTTAGGTAGGATTTCTATTGCTACGAAGAGACACCATTATAGCATGAACCTTAGAAGGTCTTATTAATAAAAATCAAACCTAAGTCCAGTTATTGGGGTGAATGCTGAATGATCAGTGAAACAGAACAAGCCACAGCCACCTCACCTTGCCAGTTCCTCAGCCGATCCCATTTCCTCAGACTGGAAGCTTCTGAGTCCTCATCCAGAATGAATCTCAGCTGAACTGCTACTCAAAAACCTAAAAGTTTAACCAGCTCTTGTACATGGCCCTCACGTCTTAAATACCTTTCTGCTTAAATACCTTTCTGCTTTCTGTCATCACTTCCTGGGATTAAAGGCGTGTGTCACCATGCCTGGCTGTTTTCAGTGTGGCCTTGAACTCACAGATATCCAAATGGATCTCTGCTTTCAGAATGCTAGGATTAAAGCTGTGTGTGCCAGCATTTTCTGGCCTCTATATCTAGTGGCTGTTATGTTCTCTGACCCCAGATAAGTTTATTAGGGTGCACAATATTTTGGGGAACACAATATCACCACACACCATGACCATAGCAACTCTTATAAAGGAAAACAGTTCATTGGGGTAGCTTATGGTTCATAGTTTCAGTCTATTATCATGGTGGGGCAGCATTGCATCATGCAAGCAGATGTAGTGCTGGCTACATCTTGATCAGAAAGCAATAGGAAGTGGACTATGTCACTGGCTGTAGCTTGAGCATATATGAAATCTCAAAGACCACCTCCTTCCTCCAACAAGGCCACACCTACTCCAACAAAGCCACACTTCCTAACAGTGCCACTCCCTTTGGGGGCCATTTTCTTCCAAACCACCACACTTGAGGTTCCAGGTAAATGTGTTTCTGTGTATTAGGTGTTGACACTTAGGAATAGGGATGGACTATGAAGGAGGTGCAGAGAGGGTCCACAGGAGGGAGGAATGTCATGTGTTCCATGAGGATCTGCTTAGTTCCCTGGGAATGAGCGCAGAGGGTAAGAAGAGGTTGTCTGAGTTGGGCATAAAACTTGAGGATTGGTCTTAGAGGAAGGAGTACAGATCTGCAGTTAGCCTACCTGCTTCCCTGGAAGGAGTTGCCTGCAGGTTCCCAGGGAATGTCTGTTGGAGTTAGTGTCTGAGATAAAGCAGTGAGTTGGGGGAGGGAAAGTAGGAGGTGAAGATCTGTGTGATCTACTGGAGATAAGGGCATGGGGGGAAAAAGCCCTCAGCAGGTGATCTGCTGTCAAGCTAGGGATGAGACTGGGATATTGGATTTAGAGGAGAAGAGATAGAGGTGAAGATCTGAAGATCCCTGGCTAGAGTAGCCCACATGTTCCAGAGGAGTGCTTCTGGAAATGGGGGCTCCTTCCCTGGGTGGAATCTAGTTTTAACTTTTTTATCATTACTAACACCATGATAAATATGTGCATGCAAGTATCACTATTTTATGATGATTTGATTCCTACATGCTTAGCTACTAATTTAACACATGATTAAACCAAAATATATGAGTAATTTAAAAACTAAATATCAAAAGAACAAATAATTCATTCAGTAAATGAGTATATAAAATGAATAGGCATGTTGTCAGAAGTACCAATGGCCAACAAAAACATTCAAAATTTTTGCAATTATGGAAATGCAAATCAAAGCTCTGTTGAAATTATATTTTATCCCATTCAGAACAGTTATAATAAAGAGAACAAAAAATGATATGTGTGGATGTGGAGAAAAAGAAATCTAATAAGATAGGGCAAGACAATGTGGAGGTTCCTTCATCTTGTATTCTTACTAAAGCCGTCTGAGTTTTAATTAGAATTTAATCTCCTTGATGGGAAGATTGTGGAAATTTACCCAACTCTATTCTAAGACCCAAGCTCAAGATATTCCAGCTAACTTATCTTAGCTTCTGTTACCTTAAACTGTTTGCTTGTATAAAACCTCCTCCTGCAGCTGTAGAGTAAGATGCTGGAATGTGGTTTTGCCTTTAAAAACTCCTTATTCTAAATGCTAGGTGCTATAGGTCCTGAATACCTAAGTGTAGCCTCATCCAGCTGGAATAAAAACTTTAAATTGATTATCCTTTGGGTGTGAATGGTCTTTTCTGGTGGGCTTCCTGAAACAGTTATGCACTGTTGATAGAAATCTGGATACTATGAAAAATAAATGTGGGTGGAGGTTCTATAAACATCTTTCTATAATGAAAATATCTGTGAGACAACCAAGAAAACATTTCTTCAATCACTGAACAAACTCAATAGAAATTCCTTATCACCTCAAATATAAATTCCTGCATATTATAACAGTTGTTATATATTATAAATATTGCAGCTCATAGGAAATGGTAAAATAGTCATTACAATGCAACAGTACTTAGACAACCCAACTACCCTGATGTCCCATACCAAATCCAGCTTGTTTGGGGTAATTTTAATGCCTGTGGAACAAAAGTCAAATCTAGAATGTAATGGCTACACAAGGTTTTAGATCTGATAACCAACAATAGAATATTTCTAGCTTTTTTGGTGTTCTGGAAACTTCACTTCTGTATTCTGTTAGGTCACATACTTTGATACAATAGGTTATATTCACTTATTTCCACTTATTCTGTAGTCACACAGAGTCAAAACTATTAAACCAGAATAAAAACTCATTAAGAAAAGTCATATGGGCGCCTTATCTCAGCTGGTCTGCCCGA